>NC_056731.1:1311385171-1311609930 GCF_019279795.1 Protopterus annectens | reverse complement strand
ATGATGTCACCTACCTCTTACTCTGTTCCTCCCCTTCTCTAACTCTTACACGACTCAGAAAGTGCTCATTACTTATGTGGCAGTGTGATTCAGTATTGTAAGCCTCATTTACATAGGATTGCCTAGTAATGCTTAGTTACATATCTTACACGGAGCTTCCCCTTGACAACCACTAAGCGGAGGCCATATTGTTTTTGCTCTGCAAGTCCCTCCATTGACATTTCATGTAATATATAAATCCCACAATTGTGGGCTTATAAGCTTTGGTTTTCAGTTTTAGGTAGCGCACCCGTTTGCGCGGGTGTGCTACAGTTAAACACATAAATCCGTGAAAAAAAAGTTATATAACTTTTTTGCAACACTTTTTCATGCCAATGGCCACATATTTGGCCATTGGCATGCTAATGTAACAAATGCACCCTTTATTTGGAGCTGACATAGCTCCGTTTTTAATTTTGCAGAAATGTACTCAGTTGTCAGCTGAGTACATTTCTGCAACTAACACGTCCGTTACACGGACTGGTTTGGGCTTCGTGGATCGCTCACATACCTCATTTGCATATCTTGGAGCTGCAAATGAGGTATTGAGCATTTCCACGCCCACTCCGTGTAAGAGACGTGTTAGCTGTCTCTTACACGGAGATTTGGGCTGTTGCTGAATCAGGAGGCTTACACGGAGGCTTACACTACTCTTAAACTCCGTGTAAGCCTTCCTGAATCTGGCCCAATATAATAATCACATTCTTGACACTCTTTGTAAAATTGTCTGTATGCTGGAGTCGAACCCTGCTTCAACTCTACTGTTTAATTTAACTCAGGGAGCTTTCTCCTTGTACGACAGAGAAAGCTAGGGTATCAAGTGGATTTTCTCCACTAAGTACTGTCCAGAGTGATGACTGCTGTGCATCACCACTGTCTGTTTGTGCAAAGGAAGCTAAATCAAATGTAATGTTTCACTGTTTCCTTCAGCATATAACTCTATTTGCTCATAGTGTACCGTTGTGCCAATGGGGAAGGCAAACAGAATATTTCATTTTTTAAATGAGCTTTAAAGTTAAATAAACCATGCAAAAAAAATAAACACCACTAAATGCTGGTACATCACAGTCCCTTTTCGACACATCAAAGTAACATCACAAATATTTATTTATTTATTTTACATTTCTTAACCGGGGGTGTCTGAGCCGAAAAGGCTCTTTTTCAGCAGAGGCCCGGGCTGAAAAGCTCCACATAGAAAAATTACAAATACACTTAGTTATTTAGACATGATTAGTATACACACAAATTACAAAAGACATGTTTTTACAGTGGTATGCAGCACATCAACAGTTACAGTGGAGAGAACAAACAACAAAATATTAATTTAAAAATAAAGGTAAATAATAGATTTGTGGTGTACAGCTGAAATTTGGAACATAGGTAGAATACATACATAGTACACAGGTACAGTACATACATTGTAGATTAGCCAGTGTTTGTGAATAAGACTGAAAACTATTATCAAGTACTCTAGGTTTAGTATGTGTAACTTATCCGCTTTCACTAGCCTAGGGAGAAATCAAGGCACTGCCAACTTTGCTTGAGATGTTGCCTGATGAGGTCTTTAAAGAAGGCTTTGGATGATGTATTTTAAATACTAGTGGGGACAGAGTTCCATTTTTTATCCAGTGAACTACTATATAGTGCATATCCAAAGCTATTGTAGCTGTTGGTGACTTCTAGTAGTAGTTTGCTTGATGATCTAAGAGGCCTTTTGGCTGAGTGATGTTGCACTAGGTTTTTGAGGGCAGGACACTTATTGGGGAGGTAATAGATTGAATGACAGAGGCAGAGCTGATTGTAGGCCAGGAGGCTGGGTAGTTCAAACCAGTGGAGCTGTCTGAAAACAGTGCAGTGATGAGGTCTATATGAGCAATTTGCAGCAAAGTGGGCAATTCTGTTATAGCAGGCTTCAATTTTGCTTAGTTCAGTTTTGTTGAGATTAGTCAGAATGGGAGATGCATACAGTAGGGTGGATAGAAGCTGGGAGCAAGCAATGGCTGATCTTGTGTTGTTGGTAACAAATGGTTTGATATGGTAGAGTGATCCCAGTTTGGCATGTACTTTTTTAATAGTTCAGTTGAGATGACTATCAAATTTTAGGTGGGAGTCTATGATTATTCCCAATAGCTTAGCCTGTGACACTGGAGTGATTGGAGTAGCATTTGTGGAGTAGATAATGAATTGACTGTTATCAGTGTTTTTGTTAGAACTGGTTATAATCATAAGCTGAGTTTTCTTTGGATTGAGGATAAGTTGGGCTTTGGTAAGGTAGTTTTCAACATCAGAGAATGCTAGTTGAGTTGTTTGCAGGAGGGTGGGAATGTTTTGTGCAGCACAGATTAAGGTAATGTCATCTGCATACTGAATGATAGATGCATGCTGTGTGGAGGTATGAAGACCATTTGTGAAGATTGTGAATAGTAGTGGTCCTAAAATAGAACCCTGTGGGACTCCTATAGTTATGGGCAGCTGAGGAGAGAGAGAGTTTTCCCATTTCTCAGCTTGGTACCTGTCACTTAAGTAGCTTTGGAACCAGGTAAGAATGGAATTTGATAGGTGATATTGGTTTAGTTTGTTTAGCAGGATTTGGTGTGAGACTGTGTCAAATGCTTTGGACATATCCAAAAAAGAATTGACACCTGCAGGCCTTCGTTTTTGAGATGGTTTACTGTGTCTGTGAAGCAGAGGAGGGCTGTAGTGATACTATGGGCAGGTCGGAAACAATGCTGAGTAGGTGACAGGATGTTGCTGTCTAGGAGATATTTTAACACTTGGGTATGGATGCATTTTTCGAGGATTTTGGCCAGGGGGAGAGTAACGCAATGTCTCTGTAGTTATTAAGTTCAGTGGAGGTCCCACCTTTATGAATGGATGTAACATAGGATATTTTACGAAGTTTGGGCACATTGTTTTCAACAATTTATCTGTTTATGAGAGTGGAGATTGGGATAGCAATAGCATCTGCTGTGAGTTTTAAGAAATAGCTGGGGAGTAGGTCGGCTGCTGTTGATGAGGTTTTTAGTTCGGAGAGCATGCTTTGGTTGAAGTGGTGGAAACTGTTTTGAGGGTAAAGCTTGTATTAGTGTTATTTGTGTTGGGGGGGGGATATTCAGGAAGGAACTGTCCTGTGATACTAAGGAAAGAATTGAGCTCCCAAAGTGGGAGTTGAATTGTATTTCGATGGGAAATTTAGTGTCAGGGATGGTTGGTTTGGGCGTAGCCTTTTGGGGGGGGTTTAGTAGCTGGTTTAAATTTTTCCAAAATTTTGTGGGGTTGTGTTGGTATTTAGTTTGTAATGTCATGTAGTAAGACTTTTTGTCCAGCCTAGTGCATTTTTTTGCCTGGTTGTGCAGTTCTTGGTGCTTAGTTAGGCTTTGTGTTTCTTTGTTTTTTTGATAGTAAAGCCAGGCAGTGTCTCTGGACATATCAGAAAAAGGAAAATGAACACTTAACAGCATAGCTGAATCAGTAGCAGAGACAACTGTAGTGCTAAATCAGTAAATACTGTTTCTAACTCCAACACTAAGTCAATTAGATTTACATTACAGTTATAACAGCAGTTTTAGTACATCATAGTAGCATAGAGACAACATAGCTGCAGTAGAAGTGTCAGTAAAACACAAAGTAGAGGTTGGACTCTGCCCTTCTGAGCTGGGAATTTCTGGTTAAAGGCTTATAGTGCCTGCATATTTGAACTGTTTCTTACTGAAATTGGTACACCTTGTTTGCTGTAGCATTGACTAGATCCAGGCCTGCTGAATCTAGCTTTATTTGTATGCTGCTTGTTTGTTTGCTTGTTATTTCCCAGAAACGCTAATTCCACCTAAAACGCGGCTTTTCAGTGCTTCTGTGGATCCCTAGTGATATCTGCATTGCTTACTGTACTTATTTCTTTGTTTCACTTGAAAGAAAGTTACTGTTTGTCGTTTTTGCATTTAAGTTACCTGAAACACATTGCATTTAAGTTACCTGGCACTTGCTCACTAAAGCAATTATATAAGTCAGCACTAAAATATTAAAAGCACTACACCCTCACAAACTCCCCTTGAGTACCTCTTTCCCCTTTGGCCCTTTTTTTCAATTATAAAGGAATTCCCAATACTATTCTAGCATGTCCAAAGGTCAGTTGTCAATCTCCTCTCCGGTCCAGCTGGTGAGTCTGGGAATCTTGAGGCAATGTTACAACTGCCTCATGTACACAGACAACTCTCTCCTCCTCCCAACAAATTCCAACACATGTGAGAGATGCAACCATATAGCCATACTGGAGGCTAAGCTCTCTCAACTCAGTACTGGCGAAACCAGTCAGGAGGAGAAGGAAACCACACTCACTAGAATTCCAATCTCACATAGACCTACCATGACAGCAAACCAAACACATAAACACACAAAAACATACTCAGAGGCTTTAAATAAAAATCTGCCTAAGCAGCAGAGACCTCCAAAGCAGACACCCAAGCAATCGCTACCCCAAAACAAAACTCGTGTAACACATAGCTCACAAAGCCAGTGTGCCGAACAGTCACAGCCCTTAAGGCTAAACAACACACCTGATACACTTGTAATAGGTGACTCTATTGTCAGGCACACTGACGTCCTGCTCACCAGGCTGAACAAGGAGAAGGTCACGGTGAGCTGCCTGTCGGGTGCTAGGATCCGCCACATAACACAAGCACTCAGGTCACTCCAAGGCAAGTACAAATATGACTCAGTCATTGTCCATGCTGGTGTGAATGACCTGAGACGTACCTCCCTGGACTACATGAAAAGAGACATAGAGGAGCTCTCTGAGCATGTAGCCCAGGCCGGTATGACCCTGACCTTGAGTAGCATCTTACCCTCACCAAGAATGAAGCCACAATATGAAGACAAGATGATCAATTTCAACAATTGGCTTAAGTATTGGTGTCATTCAAAGGGGATCCAATGCCTGTCAGCCTGGGATGACATGCTCGACAAGCCACAATGCTTCACTAGGGACGGCTTGCACCTGTCACAACTGGGCTTTTGGATATTGGCAAAGGCTCTTGCTATCCCCATAGTGCCTTTTTTAGGCAAGGCTCAAAAGACAAACCCACCTCCATAGGTATCACAAGGGATAAGAAACTAAGAGTAATGCTACTCAATGCCAGAAGTCTAAAACTCAAGATGCATGCACTCAAAACTCTCCTAAGCATGGAGAACATCGATATCTGTGCAGTAACAGAAACCTGGTTCAAGGCTCACGAGAGCACCCCAGCACTACCAGGTTATACCTCAGTCCATGCTTTTCGGCCCCAAAACTTGGACCATACTACAAAAGGAGGGGGAGTATCAATATTCGTCAAAGATAACCACACCTCCAGGTTGGTGGTACAGCACGAAGCATCAGAGACTACCCATGTGCAACTAACAGTGGGTAAAACTGCCTTCCAGTTTATAGCCTGCTACAGACCACCCTCCCAAACCCAGGAACCCCACTCAGCCTCCCTGAGAACACTGGAAAATATGAAGGTCTCTCCAAACACCATTATATTGGGCGACTTCAACTACCCAAACATAGACTGGGAGTATTACTCTAGCTCCAACACCCTAGCCCAAAGGTTCCTAGAATTTATAATCTCAAATGCTATGGAATAACTTGTTACCACTCCCACAAGAGGGGAAAACATACTGGACCTGATCATCACCAACATGGGGACTCTATGCTCCAAACCAGAAGTGTATCCCTCACTGGTAAGATCAGACCATAAACTGATCTCACTGGATATTCACATCCCGACTCCACCCTCTGCCCTAAAAAACACAGTGAAAAACTTCTCTAAAGAAATTTCACACTCCTCAAAACTGAGGTGGAATCCTTCAAAGCCCCCGGGCCTGTGAAAAATATGGCCCAAATCACAGAATCCTTTATAAACGCAATCTATGAACACCTTCAGGAATGCATGGATCATGCAATCCCAAATAAAACCAAGACCCAATCCTCCAAAGGCAGACATCCTGTCTGGTGGACCCCAGCCATAAACAAACTATACAATAGAAGGAGGAAGCTAATACATGATAGAGCAAAATCCCAAAAAGGGAAGGCATCTCAGATCAGTATTAGCAAAAAACTACGGGCACTCATAAAATCGTTTAAGACCAGCTTCGAGAGAAAAATTGCACAGGACACTAAGGATAATCACAAGGCTTTCTTTAGTTATGTTAGGAACCTGGATGGGAATTCCCAGATATGCTCAGAATTAGGCCAAAATGACAAAAAATACACCAAACCCACAGACATTGCCAACATCCTAGCTGACAGGTTCAGCGCAAACTTCCCCCCCTCTCCCCACCAAAAGGACAAATATTTATCCCAGCAGAGTGCTGCCCCCCTGACATCTCAGATGCTCAGGTAAGAGCTGCCGTCTCCAAAGCAAAAAACACAGCATCAATGGGACCAGACGGTGTCCCGGGCTGCGTCCTACATGAACTCCAAGAAGAGCTAAACCCAAACATAAAACTACTGTACAATCTCAGCCTTACTACAGGATATGTACCCAAAGAGTGGCATACAGCAACAGTGGTCCCTCTCCCCAAAGGTGGTGCCTCAACAGATCCTGTAAACTATCGCCCCATAAGCCTGACTAGCTTGGTCTGCAAAGCTATGGAAAGGATAATCATGGACCTCATAAATAAAGATATTGGGGACCTACAGACACTGGATCCTACACAGTTCAGCTTTGTTAAGGGCAGATCCTGCCTCTTAAACCTGGTTTATTTCTTTGAAACAGTCACCAAGGCCATTGACGAGGGGAAGGTGGTCCACACAGCCTACCTGGACCTTGCAAAAGCCTTCGATACAATACCCCACTTGGGCATTATAGATAAGCTCACCAGCTTAAATATAAACCCCTATGTCACTAGATGGGTTGCAAACTGGCTCAAGGACAGAACCCACATGGATATAATTACTGAAGCCATGTCAGACACCAAACCTGTTAAAAGTGGCGTCCCCCAAGGCTCAGTCCTGGGACCTTTCTTGTTCAGTATATATTTCTCAGAGGTACAGGCCAACACGGAAGGATTGTGGCTGACTAAGTTCGCAGATGACTGCAAACTGGGTGCCATAATCGACTCTCCAGCCGACACAAGCATCCTACAAAAGGGCCTCATAGAAACAGACAACTGGTGCCAGAGCCATGGCCTCAAGCTAAATGCCAAAAAGTGTATAGTCATCCCCTTTGGCAAAAGCAAAGTGCCCACAAATTACCACATAGGTGGTAATCCATTAAGTACAGAAGAAGTAATTAGGGACCTGGGGACCCAAGTTGATAGCAATCTCTCATTTGACAACCACGTGGCCAAAGTGGTTAGAAAAACATTTTATATAGCCCACCTAATCATGACGGGATTCACATCTAGATCAGGGGAGGTAATCATGCCTTTTTACTCATCCCTCATCAGGCCCATAATTGAGTACAATGCCCCTTTTGGGATATACCTTACCAGACACCTGCAGCAACTGGAAAGACCCCAAAAGTACCTCACCAAGAGGATCATAGGGCTCAAACAGATGCCATATGCTGCCCGGTTAAAGAAACTCCAGCTCTACTCAGTGGCATACCGCCTGCTCAGAGGTGATCTGTGCCTGACGTATAAAGTCATTTCCAACCCGGAATTAATGGACATGCTGCACTTCAAAAAATCCAAATCCCATCGAGCTATGAGCTCGAGAGACTTGAAACTCAGCACTGAAATAAATAAGACATGCTGAAGGGACAGATTCATAACCCAGAGGGTCCCTTCACTCTGGAATAAAATCCCAGTCCAGGTTAGGCAGAGTCCCTCATTGACTCTCTTCAAGAGGAATCTTGATGAGTGGATGGGAGATCGTAGGTTTACCCTGGGTATCACTTCTGTGTCACTGTTAGACAGAGGCACAGTATACTAACCTCGAAAAAGGGCATAGCAAAATTAATTTAAAATGGGTGGCGAAAGCCAAACACACTCTGGCTAGGCTTGTAAATGCCCTAGGGCAGATAGCCTAGTATGAACCTATGAACCTATAATTGCTGAATGACAGTATAAACCAGTTAAATTCGCTATGCCTACCTTTGTGCACATATGTCTCTCAGCATTGTATTTTAGAGGTGATTTTGAACAAAAATAATTATTGTTACTGGATGATATTCCTTCATTACATAGAAACTATGTAAAGTACTGATATGAAATGCAATGAACTGTGTGGTTAATTGACCACTTCATTCTGTTCAGCTGGCTCTGCATTGCAGCACTAATACTGTTGAATGACATACAACCACATACAGCCTTGACTTACAGAAATCATTATGTTTTGTCCCTCCTATATTGGAACACTAAATATTGTTTGGTATTGACAGGCCACATTGACCATGCATGAGCACAGACCATAGTTAATATCAATAAAATCCTTTTTTGCATACATACCATCATCATAACCTGATCCGTTATGAATGATTCATTGTCAATCCTGTCTTTCACAATGTGTGTGTGTGTGTGTGTGTGTGTGTGTGTGTGTGTGTGTGTGTGTGTGTGTGTGTGTGTGTGTGTGTGTGTGTGTGTGTATGTGTGTGTGTGTGTGCGTGTGTGTGTGTGTGTGTGTGTGTGTGTGTATGTATGTGTGTGTGTCATATATACAAGACATGTAGGCTACATGTTATTGTCACATCTGCAGTATACATTAATGACTGCATAGTTGACAGAAGTCAGCAGTGTGTATGGATTATTGAGTATAACATTGAACTTACTCCATCATAGCAATAGATATGGATTTGCACAAAATCTTCAATATTACAATATCATCTCTGACACAGAATGGGATACTAATCCTATCTAGACTTCACTGTCACACTGTAAAGTCAGATTTCTGTAGTCATGTATGTGTTATGTATTGTCTCCTCTAGACTGCATAGCTAGATTGGTGGGGGCCCCTAATTTCACATCAGTTAATTTGTGTGTGTGTGTGTGTGTGTGTGTGTGTGTGTGTGTGTGTGTGTGTGTGTGTGTGTGTGTGTGTGTGTGTGTGAGTGTGTGTGTATTTGTGTGTGTGTGGCATTGTGCAAATATGATCCTTGCAAATGCTGTTCACAATGCAGTAGTAGGCTGGAATTAATTTTACTCCTCAGCGGGTCTCCACATCAATGTCAGACCCTTCTGCTGGCATCATCTTCTCAGCCAAGCAACACTGATGTCATCTTACATAAAGTGCGTAAGTCTGACTTCTGCAGTGGTGCTGGTGTACAGTACTTTGTGCCTTTTAGGTTGTATAACTACATAGGTAGGGGATTCTAATCTCCCAGCACTCAACTTGTATGTGTGATGGTGGGTACATTGTATCACTGCAGGATTATTTCAGCAGGTGTACTCATTTGACTCCAACTCATAATAAAATGTACATTTTCAGATCAATCGCACATCCCTTTTTCACTCTCTCTACAAAAGCATACTGTCTGCTATACACTGAAGATGTCATCATTTTAATAATGCATTCTCACACCACAAAATTTAGACCTCTCCTGTGGCATGTGCGTATAATACACTTGTGTGCAGGTTGTGTCAGTCGATATGTAGGGAGTTTGAATAAAGCAGTATGACTCTATTAACTGTGTGTGTGTGTGTGTGTGTGTGTGTGTGTGTGTGTGTGTGTGTGTGTGTGTGTGTGTGTGTGTGTGTGTGTGTGTGTGTGTGTGTGTGTGTGAATGTAAATGGATTACAGCTCTTAGTAGTGACTTCATTTAGAATTCCACATAGCTATAGAAGAAATTTTTGCACACGCATTTCTTTTGCATGACACAGCTGATGTAATCCTTTCAAAGATGCAGTATGGCTCAACTGCACTCAGATTTCTCCTGTGGTATGTGTATATAACACACTTGTGTGTTGGCTGTTTAATAGTTAGGTTGGGAGTTTCAGTACAGGAATGACTGTCATTAGTGGTTGTATGTTTCTTCCTCTTATTGTGCAGAATAGGCTGCAAATGCATATATGAGGTATAGCTATACATTATGCTGTGCAACTACTTTTAGTGAAACATGAAGGTAATACACAGTGGTGATGCCATCCATTGAAATGTGCAATGTCACAGTCATTAAATAAATCCATATTTGCCCTTGTGTTTCAACAAACCTTCAATTTCCTGTGATGTTAATATCTTCTTCTTTTGGCTTTTCCTAGTTAGGGCTCACCACAGCGGAACTCCGGTCTGCTAATGATTGGCAGTAGATTTTTACGGTGCCAGCTTGACGCCCAACCTTCAACGAAGGCACGCCCATTCATGCATGTCTTTCGAACGCCACTCAACCGCGGGGAGGACCTGCAGACTCCACACAGAAGGTGCTCCAGCCGAGAATTAAACAGGAGAACCTCTTGCTGTGAGGCAACAATGCTACCACTGCTTCACCGCGGCTCCATACTTGCCTGTTCTATATAGGTAAAATCCCAACGTCACTGCTTACAGTCAGTGTACATGCTATTAACAGTGTTGTCACCCAACTTGTGGTACATTCAGGTGTACATGTTGCTTCCTGTTACAAGGGTTTATTATACATTTCCTTTGGAAAGGCTATATTGAATACTGATGCTTTCATTTGAACAGATTGTCATTGCATGACAGTTGTAGTAAAACACCTCCTCAGGACTGAGGACATAAGATGATATAATGAATGTTGTTGCCTAAGTAAGACATGGGATCCATTACAGGATTGTATCCACATTGGACATAATTGTTGCTTCACCATGACAGTTAGAGTAGCAGGGGGCTACAGGTGTATTTGAGTATACCTAGCATCAGGTAATGCTGTCTGACATACAGCAAGATTCATTCTAATTAATTACAGGGACACATATTGTTGGAGTCATACACATGATGTAGTGCCTACACATAACCACACATATGACAATTGGCAATGCACTTATACCATGGCAAATCAATTGGCAATGCACTTATACCATGGTACATTCATTGATCCCACTATGTTGTTGTTTTGCACAATGTCTAGGCAAGTGTTCAAAACCAACATTGAATGACTGCAGTCATTTCAGTCCTTAACTGTTCTGCATGAAAGACATTTGCCCCAGTTATACTTTATATGTATAGAGTGGCAGAGTTCTCCCCCATCTATTATTAGCAGATAAAATTTATGGGCAGATAACATACAGCTGATTGTCACATAGGTAGAGTTCAATAGCTGTGATAACATTTCCACTGTGGCAAATGTGATTAATAGCTGTCATGTTATTTAGTGGGTATGTACAGCTTGATGTTCATTTCTAGCATAGAGATTCATTTTTTATGACTGTACTGACATCAAACAACAACAATTACATCACAAACACATGTGAACGTAGCTCTGGATTTCCTAAAATTATACATTTGTTCTGCTAATGTAATGGTGAGAATGTTACCTTGTGTTACAGTAAAATATGTTATCTCATGTTTATTCTCCACAAAATGCATATTAACTTACAGCTTCTTCACAAGAGTCAAATAATATGTTTATAATATGTTTGTCAAAATCAAAAGGTAAAACAGATGCGTGATTATGTAAAATATAGTTTCACATAAGTTGTAGCTTTATATTTCAAGTGTCTTGCAACTGCATTCTCTTTATTAGCAAATTATAGTGTACTGACAGATAACTGAAGGCAAAGTAAGTGCTGAAGGAGTTAAAGGATGTCATGGTGTTATATTATGTTAAAGAGTCTGATTTCAGAATGTTAATAGAGTATGCTCTGGCCTTCTCAGGCTGGAGGATGAATCAAGATTGTGTGTACTAGTAATGAATGTAATGAGGTTGAAGGATAAGATTCTTAGACCATATGGTCTAATGTTTTAAAAAGGCATATTTTCAAGTGTTCACTTGAAGCTCTAAGCAAGAATCATGAGGGTGTAAAATATTTAAAAATACATTGATTTGTTAAAAGCTATGTAATGTCAGAATTCTGCATGTATGAAATTGCTAAGAAAAGACATAAAATATAAAGTTTTCACTTGTTCTTTGAGACTGATCTGAAATTTTGAGTAGGCAGTCTCCCAGCTCTATTTATGGAACAAAATAATGATTTGCGCATCCTGAAGCATTATTCTTGACTCAGGACTAAAATGGTAAAACTCTTTGCTATTTATTTGTGCACTTTATCATTCTGTGCCGTTACTCAGATCTGAACTTGGTACTGCTGCAGGGCAGTGTGGAACAAATTACAAAGGCCCACCACAGAAAGTTCTTCTGTGAATTCCACACTGTTTTGTATGGAATAGTCACCGATTCAGATACTTAACTATTCAGGGTGTGCAAACATACTAGACTAAAAATGGGGAAAATAGATTTGTGGAAAATGGTTTTCTATTCTCTCTTTAGATAATTAAAGTTAAAATAAAAAGTGGAATGAGTGTAAAACTGTTTTGCTGAATACCCGGGTTTGCTTGTTAGGTATATGTAAAGTAATAGTAGGAGTACCCCACAGAAATTTGCTTGTTTCGTATATGTAAATCAGTAGTGGGAGAACCCCATGGAAAATAAGAAAATGTTTATTAATGTGTGCACATACAACAAAAAGGGAAAAGTAGCACAAGGAGGCACCTTGTGTCAAGGACGGTACCCTCAAGACTAAAAGGTAAGAGGCATGACAGATGTTTTGTTCTGTTTAGTGTATGAGTGAAAAGGGAGAGAAAGAGATGGAGAAAAAAGTTAAATTTAAAATTAAATCAAGGTAAGTCTTAATAGGGAAAATGGGAACAAAGTTAAGCAAGCAGGATCAAATCCCTGTAAAGGGAACACCTGCATAGTTTATGTATCACAATTATGGAAAAGAAAGTTGTAAATACTTGAATGAGTGCCTTCAGCTTACTAAAAAAATTGCCCTTGTGAAATATTTCCATTAAATGGAACTTAAGATAAGGATAAATTAGTAAAATTGAAGGGTATTTTGGAAGAAAAGAAAAACAAAGTAAGTGGATAACAAATGGCAGTATTTTATTTTTGATATAATGAAGCTCTTAAAAGGAAAAAAGGAGTCAGCATTAAGGATTACAGGATGCTAATAAGAAGTTGCTACAACAGGTAAAAGAGGTTAAGAAGGCATTACAGACCAGTGAAAAGGGATTGCTTTATTGTGTCTTGGTAGGATTGGAAAAAAAACTGTGAATGGCCAAAAAGCAGAGACTTCTGAAAAAAAATGATAATACTCCAGTAGCTACTGCACCCCCCACCCTCCTATGTACCAGTATGGGTGGCTCCTGTACAAGATTCTGCAGTATCTCAGACCTCTGCATTTCAGAAAGCTGTCCATTAGACAAGAGGTCAGTGTGGTACTGTTACATCTCAGCCTAGTTCCCCTGTTCAACCCTCATCTTCAGAACAAGCATCTGCAGTCAAGGAGGTTTCTTCTTCCTGTCATTTCCACAAGTTTCTATCTCTCCAACAGGAACACAGGAGCACTTGTACTTGATACTCCTGTAGCTCATCACATGTGCTCATATGATAGGGTGGGATAAGAGGTTATGGCCTCTGGAGAGGATCTTTTGGCACCTCTTAGAGAAATTTGGGGGGATAATAATAAAGAGCTTGTTCCTCGGCCTTGGACCTCTGCTGATTTGCATACTATGCATAAAATGTTTCCAAATATTACAGAAAATCCATTAAGGTTTAAGAAGGAATTAAAAACTGTTATAGAATGTTACAACCCTACTTTGACAGATTTAAACCAGCTGCTTCAGATAGTTACTTCAGCTGAAAAAAAAAGTTATTTAAAATGGCTAAAATAACAGATTTTGCTTTCACAGGGAATTACTAATAGACAAAATGACAACATTGTTAAATAAAATAACAGAAGTGTGTCCTGTTATAACAGATTGGTCTAAGATACAGGCATATAAGCAAAATAAAGGGGAAGTCCCTGCAGATTATTTGAGTTGTCTTAAAGCAGTGTCTGCAAGATATTCAGGGAATCCAGATCCAGAGTAATAAGCTAAGCCAGCTATTCCAGCTGCTTTTGTGCAGGGTCTTCAAGCCCCTGTACAAAATCAAATAGAAAAAAATGCTTATAGACCCTCGGGCAAAGGACTAAGAGTTGTTACTAAGTGTTGCAAATCACCACACTGATTATGTCAGAATAATAAACAGAAATTAATTGTTATCCTTTGCTGCCAATAGATCACAAGGGACCCTATGCTAAGATAAAAATAAATTAAAAGAAAATTCCTTTTCTGGTGGACACTGGAGCCATTAGGTTTGCATTAAAAGTTACCTCAGATAGTCAGATACCAGTATCAAGACATAAAGTAAAGGCAGTTGGAGTAACAGATGCTACTGTTATATATCCTGCTTCAGAACCTATACCCATTTCTTTAGGACCAATTGAAAAAAAAAACATTATTTTCCTTTCGAGTACTCCTGCACCTGTAAATTCGTTAGAGAAAGACCTGTTATGCAAACTGGGTTGTACTATTTGCTGTACACCAGAAGGGGTGCATTTGAATGTTCCAACAGAATCAGAGGGGGAAGTATTGGCAGAACCTGCTTTTGAAGGCATACAGACAATTGAATAACTATCGCAGCGGGTACCTGCTAACTTATTGGCTGAACACGCTCATGAAGTAGGTATATTAAATTTGCAGAACCAGTAAACATACAATTGAATCCATCAATATCTTTCCTAAGAGTTCTGCAGTATCCACTGAAACCAGAAGCAGAGAAGGGAATCAAACCTATAATTCAGTCCTTAATACAAGAAATAATACCACCAACTAAAAGCTCTTGTAATGCCTCTGTTCTCCCTGTGAAAAAGCCAGGAAAAGACACTAGGTTTGTGCAAGATTTGAGGGCTGTAAACAATGCAGTATTGCCAGTGTTTCCTGTGGTTCCAAATCCAGCAAAAATACTGAGTTGCATACCACCTACAGTAAAATATTTTTGGAATAGCGAAGAGGAGCATAGGATCACAGGAGATTACTGCCAACCTGGAGGTCATTTTAAGCCTAGCTGTTTCATCCCAATATAATACCATCAAAATGCTAGTCAATACCCATGATTGCATTTAGTGATGACTGCCCATGTCCAGGGGGGTTGTGGGCACTATCCCTGGAAAGAAATTATGGTATTCCATCCACTCATCCAGGTTCCTCTTGAACAGTTTCCTAGAAGTGCTCTGTTCACATGAATTAGTAGCCTGTTCCAAAGACATGCCAGTCACTGGAAGATAAATCTGTCCCTCAAGCATGTCCTATTTAAGTCACAGGCCATATTTAGTTCACTGGAATGTGTGACCCTAGTCACATTTGATTTATGGATATACAGCAAGTTCACTAGGTTTGGGTCTTGGATTGTTCTGTAGACATACCCCTCAACCTTTATTGCAAGAAATATGGGCAAAGCCCTAAAAATGGGGGGACAAATGCCCAGAAAAAGGGACATGTGTTTTTTGCTTAGGACAAGGCTTTGAGAACCTGCTCTTCAGATATGTAACATGGGAGAAGATTGGGGAAGGTTTGTGATAAGTTAGGAGGGGATAAGGGAGTGAAATTTTCATGGACCGTATCTGTTAGCAGGTTTGCTATCTCTGTTAGGTCAGTGTGTGTGATACCATTGGCCACTAGTTCTGCACATGAGTGGGTCCTACCTTTTAAGCTATGTATGTAACTCTAAAAGGCCTTATGGTTATCCTTGGCTGTACTTCCTAAGTTTCTCACAAATGAGCCCTTGGAGGATTTGACAAGTTATCTTATTTGCCTGTTGAGGCTGATGTGGTTGCCTTTTCATTGTTGGGGCCTTGCCTTTGCTTTCTTGGACAGTAAATCTTTAGCTACTGCCTCAGCTTTAAGGTTACTGGATTATCAATTCATTTTATTTTGTCATGAAATTAGTGGATTTGCTCAGGGAGTGCTTGCACAGAGACATGGGGACAACTATCATCAATTAGCTTATTATAGTACAGCACTTGATTCTGTTTCAAAGGGATTTTTACTAAGTTTAAGGGCAGTGGCTGCTGCCACCATTCTAGTCAATCTTGTGCAATCGCTGGTGCTTGGGCATGATCTTACAATGGCTGTCCCCCATTGTGTATCATCTCACTTAGAAAGAAAACTCAACCACTCACAACTGCATGTCTAACTAAATATGAACTTACACTTCTTTCTGATCCACCTATTTCTCACATACACTGTCTTGTTCTAAATCTTGCATCTTTGTTACCTACTGGTGATGATAGTGAAGAGCATGTTTGTCTGTGTGTGAGACTAATTATCTGCTTTCTTCTAGGAATGACTTATAGGACACTCCTGTACCCAATGCTGAAATTGACCTATTTGTGGATGGTTCCTGTGGAAAATATCAGAGTGGAAATTTGGTTGCAAGAATATCTGTCTGCACCATTAATAATGTTTTGCTTTAATAAAGATTAGAGTCTCTTTTGTTACATGAATAATTAGCAGTAGTTAAATATAGTACCCATCAAAGAGATACAGATACTGTTTCAAAGGGAAATAATTTGGCAGATAAAGCTGTTAAGCAAGATGTAAAAGGACTTTGTACAAATTGTCATGTGATGTTATTGCAAGACTGTTAACAGTGATGATGTTCATAGGTTCATAGGTTCATACTAGGCTATCTGCCCAAGGGCATTTATAAGCCTAGCCCATAGTTATTTGGCTTTCGCCACCCCTTTAGTTTGAATAAAACTATGCCTATTATTTTGCTGTGCCTCTGTCAAGCAGTGACACTGAAGTAATCCCTGGGGTATATCTGCGATCTCCCATCCATTGGTCAAGATTCCTCTTGAACAAGGCCAGCGAGGTGCTCTGCCTCACATGTACCGGGATTTTGTTCCACAGCATAGGGAGTCTCTGGGTGATGAATCTGTCCCTCCAGCACGTTCTATTAATAACCGTGTCAAGGTTTAAGTCTCCGCCCTTGTGGTTCTGAGGGATCTAGATTTTTGAGGTGAAGCATATTCATCAAATCAGGGTTTGACATGGCCTTATATGTCAGGCACAGGTCACCTCTGAGCAAGCGGTATGAGACTGAATAGAGCTGGAGTTCTTTCAGTCGGGCAGCATAAGACATATTTTTGAGACCCTTTATCCTTTTGGTGAGGAACTTTTGGGGCCTTTCCAGCTGCTGCAGGTGTCGGGTCAGATACATTCCGAATGGGGCGTTGTACTCAATCATAGGTCTAATGAGTGATGAGTACAGGGGGACGATGACCTCCCTTGATCTAGATGTGAATCCCTTCATGATCAGGTGGGCAATGTAGAAGGTTTTCCTAACTAATTTAGCAACATGAGTGTCAAACGAAAGGCTACTGTCAACCTGGGTCCCCAGATCCCTAATGACTTCTTCTGTGCTCAGTGGATTGCCACCTATATGGTAGCTAGGGGTAACCTTGTTTTTCCCGAAGGGTATGACTATGCATTTCTTGGCACTTAACTTTAGGCCATGGCTCTGGCACCAGTTATCCGTTTCTGTGAGGGCCTTCTGAAGGATATCTGTGTCAGATGTGTTTTCGACTATGGCACCCAGTTTGCAGTCATCTGCAAACTTTGTCAGCCATAACCCTCCTGCGTTTGCTTGTACTTCAGAAAAGTAGATGCCGAACAAGAGTGGACCCAGGACTGAGCCCTGTGGGACACCACTTGTGACTGGCTTTGAGTCTGACATGGCTCCAGCAACTCTGACCCTGTGGGTTCTGTCACTTAGCCAGTTTGCAACCCATCTTGTGATGTATGGGTTTACATTCAAGCTGATGAGTTTTTCGATGATACCTGAGTGGGGTATTGTGTCGAAGGCCTTTGCCAGGTCAAGGAAGGCTGTATGGACTGCCTTTCCCTCATCAATGGCCTTGGTGACTGTCTCGAAAAAGTCAACCAAGTTTAAAAGGCATGATCTGCCTTTGACAAAGCCAAACTGGGTTGGATCCAAAGTCTGCAAGTTCCCTATGTCTTTATTTATGAGTTCCATTATGATCCTCTCCATGGCTTTGCAGATAAGGCTTGCCAAGCTAATGGGACGGTAATTTCCAGGGTCGGTGGAGGCACCGCCCTTGTGAAGTGGGACCACAGTCGCCGTGCGCCACTCCTTGGGTACGTATCCTGAGGTGAGGCTAAGATTAAACAGCTGTCCTAACTGCGGGTTTAATTCCTCATTGAGTTCGTGGAGCACACAGCCGGGGACACCATCCGGTCCCATGGATGCTGTGTTTTTTGCTTTGGAGAGAGCAGTTCTCACCTGGGCGTTGGAGATGTTTGGGGGCTACAATCCTCTGGTATAGATATCTCTCCTTTTGGGGGGGGGAGTTTGCACTGAACCTGTCAGCCAGTATGTTGGCAATGTGTGTAGGTTCAGTAATCTTCACATCATTTTGAACTAATTCTGAGCATATCTGGGAGTTTCCTCCTAGGTTTCTAACATAGCTAAAGAAGGCCTTATGATTGTCTTTTGAGTCCTTGGTGATTTTTCTCTCAAAATTTGCCTTGGATGATTTTATGAGAGCTCTTAGTTTTTTACTTATAATGATCAAAGGTGTCTTACCTTTCCAGGATTTTGCTCTATCTTGTAGCAGCTTCCTCCTTTTGTTGTAGAGCTTGTTTATGGCTGTGGTCCACCAGACTGGACGCTTGCCTTTGGTACAAAGAGTCTTAGTTTTGTTTGGGATTGCCTGATCCATGCAGTCCTGTAGGTGCTGGTAGAAGGCATTTGTAAGTGATTCAGCGGTTTGAGTAATGTTTACCACTGGCTCAGGGGCCTTAAAGGAGACCACACTAGTTTTTAGAAGTGTGAAGTCAGCTTTTGAGAAGTTTTTCACTGTGGTCTTTTTTATTTCAGGTGGGGGCAGGATGAGGACCTGCAGCGAGATTAGTTTATGATCTGATCTCACCAGTGAGGGGTATTACGAGAGTATCAGCTTTCCAAGCTGAAGCATCATAGGGAGATGTTCAGAGGTGGCTTAAAGATGTATGCAGTAAATCTACCTATGGGTCATGGTGACATCCGTACAACCAACTGGTGGCGCCTGCCTGCTTGTTACTTTCCTGGTAAGTGCATATCATTTATCAGCCCATACAGGTAAGTCAGCTTTATTTAATCAATTACTTAAAGTTGGTATGCCCCTAATATCTCCACTTTGATATTTAAGTATGTAAATAACTGTGTAATATGCCTAGAGCATAATGTTAGCAAAAATGCACACATTAGAGCTGCATGCTTACTACTACCTTGGGGACCTTTTGTTAATGTGCAGCTGGACTTGGTCCAAATGCCAGAAGTTCATAATTTACAATGCTGGTTGTGGTTTGCATGTTTTCTGCATGGATTGAAGCTTACCCATGTCACAAAGCAGATTCTATAAGAGTAGTTAAGAAACTGATATTTTAATTCATACCTATATTAGGGTACCTTCTTCTGTCAGTATTGACCCGGGAACTCACTTTAAAATTCCCTGACTAAAGAGCTATGCAACATTTTTAATATTAAGTTAAGTCTTCACTGCCCAACCATCCAGTCATCTGGATTAGTAGAGAGGGTTAATAAGACACTTAAAATTTTAAAGATTTGTGCTAAAACAAACCTTAAATGGCCAGAGGCACTTCCATTAGCATTAATGAGTATGAGGAGCACATTAAATACTACAAACATATTAAGTCCCTATTATATATTAATGGGGATCCATGGCCCTTCCAGCTACTCCCCCTGTGTCAAATGAAGAATTAACTTGAACTGATAATGTTATATTGTCTTACAACACAAAATGTATTCATTTCTTGCAGCAGAACCACAAAACTGTAACAAAAGATCTTCATTAACCTCCTGACCAGCCCTGTCACCAACTGCAGCCCAGTGATCGGGTTTATGTTAATACTTTCCAAAGAAAGAACTGTTTGGTTCCAAAAAATACTTTTTGTGTTAACGCTCCAGATGAGTCATCTTTGTCAGTGAGGAAAAAAAAAAAATCAAAGTGTGAAGGATGAATCACCTGCCCCAGTGAAGAATTAAAAGAAAAAAATCAACTCAGACAGCTGTCCAGGAGGAATCTAATGACAGCAGGTACTTTTGCTTTATTTTTGTCGCTGTTTCCTTTTATAAACTGATCAAGAGAAAATAGTTTCTTGTTGATTCTACGACAATATACTGTGGACTTAAATGTGACAAACTGTTGGGTGTGTTTGCATGTACCTCATCATTCTAAGGTGGGGATTCCCATGATTCCAATCCCTGCATCACAAAGGACATTTGAAAAAGATGTTAGTGACACTAATCGAACTTTGCATAATGTGACTGACTTTTCAAAGGCTTTGTATCTTCAGCTTGCAATTACAAATCGTGGAGATATGCTATGCCAGAAATGGAACTGTACCAGTGGAAACCAGCAAATGCATTGACACTAGATTTGAAAGTGTGTTGAACTCTTTACATTTAAAAAGCTATGATTGGGGGCATGGCAAGGGCATGACAGAGGATTGTTTCTACATTTGCGGTGATTGTCCCTACCCCTGGTTGCCTACAGACTGGTCTAAATGTTATTTTGTGGGCTATGTTACTCCTGATAGTCAACATTTTGAGAACCGTCCAACAGGTAGACTGAAAAATAAATGGGCAATTCAGTGGGCAGAGCAAGTATTTTCGGTCTTTAGCCCTTTATATGGAGTGTAAAGGACAACGCACAAAATCACCATGCTTGCTGAAAATTCTTCAGGAGGTAGCAAACCATGCTTCTCATCACATCAGGATGGCAAATTGAAAAATGACTGAAATCCAAACTGTAGTATTACAAAATCAGCTGGCACTCGACATAATGCTAGCTGCCAAAAGGGGTTATGTGCTTTCATAGGAAGCTGTTGTTATTATATTAGTGACTATCATGATGAGCAAGAACAGTTGACCAGTTTTGTGGAACAGGCAGCCAAGGACCTGGACAGCACTTCTAAACAGTGGACATTTTTTGGATGGTTGGGCAGTGCATTTGGTAACCTGGGAGTCTGTATATTACAAGGTATCATTACAACAATTGGTATTATTATTTTAGTTGCTTCAATATTTTCTGTTGTAAAGGCTATAATTACAAAATGCTTAACATCATCTGTACGTGCAATGCTACTTATAAAAGTATTTGATAATGTGTATAAGGTAAATAAAAATTCAAGTCACTATAGATGTTGAATACTATGATGCTGAAGCATATTTTATCATGTTAAGAAAAAGTAAAATGTAATTGTGTGTTATGTGACACCGATAGTGTCAAATGGGGGAGTTCTGTTATGGAAAAATATGTTCTATCATGATTATTTTTCACAAAATGCATATTAACTTGCAGTTTCTTCAAAAATCAGTCAGATAATATGTTTATAATATGTTTATATTAAAATCAAAAGGTAGAATAGATGCATGATTATGCAAAATATAGTTTCAGATAAGGTGTAGCTTTATATTGCAAGTGCCTTACAACTGCATTCTCTTTATTAGCAAATTGTAGTGTACTGATATATAATTGAAGACAAAGTAAGTGCAGAATGTATTTTATTTATTTAACATTTGTTAACCGGGAAATTCCGACTTGGAACAAAGCCAATTTTCAACAGAGGCCTGTGAAGAAATGCTCCAGAAGCATGGCTTTTTAACGTGGGAGGAAACCATAGCACCCAGAAGAAATCTACATGAATGCAGGGAGGACATGCAGACTTCGCACAGAAGGCACCCCAGCTGAAAATCAAACCGGAGAACCTCTTGCTGTGAGTTGACAATACTACCACTGCATCACTGGGCCGTCAGAAGGAGTTAAAGGATATTATGGTATTATACTATGTTAAAGAATCTGGTTTCAGAATGTTAACAGAGTATGCTCTGGCCTTCTCAGGCTAGGGGATGAATTATTGTAAGGATGTATGTAAGATAGTGTGTACTGGTACTGAATGTAACAAGGTCAAAGGATAAGATTCCTAGACCAGATGGTCTATATTTTAAAAGGGCATGTTGTCAAGTGTTCATGTGAAGCTCTAAGTGAGAATCACGAGGACATAAAATATTTAAAAATCATTGATTTGTTAAAAGCTATGTAGCATCAGAATTCTGCATGCATGAAATTGATAAGAAATAGCATAAAATATGAAGTTTTCTTTTGTTCTTTGATACTGATCTGAAATTTTGAGTAGGCAGTTTCCCAGTGCTGTTTACGCAATAAACCAATACTCTGCATATCCTGAAGCATTATTCTCAAGAATAAAAAAAAAAAAACTATTTGTTATTCATTTATGCAGTGTAACACTTGGCACATGCAGTGAGTACTGTGATGTACATGTGTGCTCCAGCTCATGGATGGTATGTGTACAGACATACAGAGAAGACAACCTTGACCGCAGAACATTAATATAAGATTGATCGCATTTGTGTGCACATGAGTATACTCATATAATTGCCTTCAGTCTGACATGCTGATATGACATTTATTATCATTTATCCTTTCTTAATTCCCCCATTAATTTCATTTGTTTGGCACAGCACCCATTTTTACTTCCTGTAGCAGATGTCGATAATACATAGTTCTGGGGAATACATTGCAACACGGTGTGGGGTTTGCATCTGTTGTTATCTGTCGGCACAATAACTCTGTCAGGCAGGGTTGCCTTCCACAGGACTATTACATGTCACATTCTCCTCCCACATTTGCAACACCATACACACCAACATATAGGTTCATAGGTAGGTACTAGGCTATCTGCCCGAGGGCATTTATAAGCCTAGAAAGAGTGTGTCAGCTTTTGCTGCCCCATTGATTAATTAACTGAGCCTCTGTCAAGCAGAGCCAATGAAGTGATCCCAAGGATCTATTTTCTGTTACCCATCCACTCGTCAAGGTTTCTCTTGAAGAGTGTTAGTGAGGGGCTATGCCTGATGTAATTTGGAATTTTGTTTCAAAGCATGGGGAGTCTCAGTGACAGGAATCTATCCCTCCAGCATGTTCTATTTATTGTTGTGGCAAGGTTTAACTCACTAGAGAGTGTGGCTCGCACTGACTTGGATTTCTTTAGGTGGAGCATGCCCAACAATTCTGAGTTGGACATGGCTTTGTAAGTCAGGCAGAGATCACCTCTGAGTAAGCAATATGCCACTCAGTACAGCCGGAGTTTTTTCAGTCGGGCTGCATAGGACATATGTTTGAGACCAGTAATCCTCTTGGTGAGGTACTTTTGTGGTCTTTCCAGCTGTTGGAAGTGTCTTGTGAGGTACATCCCAAACGGGGCATTGTACTCTATGATGGGTATAATGAGTGACGAGTAGAAGGGCACTATAACCTCTTTATTTCTAGATGCGAACCCTTTAGTAATTAGATGGGCCACATAGAAGGATTTCCTAACTACTTTGGCAATATTATTGTTAAAGGAGAGATTACTATCTACCTGAGTCCCCAGATCTCTTATTACCTCTTCTGTATTAAGGGGGTTGCCACCTATGTGGTAATTCATGGGTGTTTTGTTTTTCCCAAACGGGATGACTATGCATTTTTTGGCATTTAGCTTGAAGCCATGACTTTGACACCAGGTGTCCGTCTCAGTAAGGCCCTTTTGGAGGATGCCCGTGTTAGCCAGAGAGTCAATTATTATGGCTCCCAGTTTGCGGTCATCGGCGAACATGGTTAGCCATAGTCCTCCTGTGTTTGCCTGTACTTCTGAGAAGTATATGCCAAACAGCAGGAGGCCCAGGACCGAGCCTTGTGGGACACCACTTGTGACTGCTTTAGAGTCGGACCTGGAGCCCATTATTCTTACGGTGTGAGTTCTGTCTGTAAGCCATTTGGCAACCCATCTCGTGACGTAGGTGTTTATGTTCTGGCCGGTGTGTTTTTCTGTAATACCTGAGTGGGGAATAGTGTCGAAAGCCATGGGGATGTCATGGTAGGCTGTGTGAACCACCTTTCCCTCATCTATGGCCTTGGTGACTGTCTCAAAGAAGTCACCCAGGTTTAGTAGGCATGATCTGCCCTTAACAAAGCCGAACTGGGTTGAGTCAAGTGTTTGGAGGTTCCCAATGTCTTTGTTAATGAGTTCCATGATGATGCGCTCCATAGCCTTGCAGACCAGGCTAGTCAGGCTTATGGGGCGATAGTTACCAGGGTCAGTTGTGGCCCCTCCTTTGTGGAGAGGAATAACAATTGCTGTGTGCCATTCTATGGGCACGTAGCCTGTGGAGAGGCTGAGGTTGAACAGCATGTTTAGGTGGGGGGTTAGTTCGTTCTGTAGTTCATGCAAGACGCAGCCTGGGACACCATCTGGTCCCACTATTGCTGTGTTTTTGACTTTTGAAAGGGCTGTTTTCACCTGTGCATCTGTGATTTTTGGGACACTACACTTTTCTGGTATTGTTGTGGGCCCTTTTGGAGGTGAGAGAGGGGTGAAGTTTGCACTGAATCTATCTGCCAGGATGTTGGCAATATCAACATGTTCAGTATATTCCGTGCCATTTTGCACTAGTTCAGTGCATATCTGTGAGTTGCCACTGAGATTCTTAACATAGCTAAAGAAGGCTTTGTGTTATCTTTTGAATCCTTGGCTATTTTTCTTTCGAAGTTAGCCTTGGATGATTTCATGAGGGACCTCAGTTTCTTACTGATACTGATCAGGGATGTCTTTCCTTCTTGGGATTTGCATTTTTTCTGAACAGGTTTCCTCCTTCTATTGTATAGCCTGTTTATTGCAGGAGTCCACCAAACTGGTTTCCTTCTCTTAGAGGATTGAGTCTTGGCTTTGCTAGGGATGGTACGATCCATGCATCCTTGTAGGTGCTCATAGAGTGCATTTGTAAAGGTTTCTGCATCTTGGGCAATTTTATCCTTTAGCGTGGGGGCTGTGACACTTACCACCTCTATCATAAGTATGGTGAAGTTTTACCCTGCCTAAAGATATTCACTGATTGTTTAAATTGCCAGCCACTTCATTGTTCATTGTTTTATTGTTTATTGATTAATTAGTTAATTTTTCAATTTTTTAATTTGTGAATCAATTGTCTTGAGTATATAAGAACAGGAAATGTGCTTTTGGAATTGATTCTGATGAGGTTTCCAGGTTTGGAGATGAAAGCGCTAAATCTGTGTTTTTGTGTATAATAAAAGAACAGTTGTTGGAAGCTCTTTGGTAGTGGTGGATTTATGTGGAAGACAGCCTTCATTGACCCAGGTTACTGAGCGTTTACATTTGTTGTTTGCGAGTGTATGGTTACTGGTTATTCATTGTCAGTAACTTGGTTTCGAGGAGTCTCCGGTTATTTGTGGAATTACACCAGCTACCAGTTCGTTTGTCTACGTTTGGACAGTAGTAATTTATTGGCAGAACTGATCAAACTGATCCAAAATCACACACAAATGGATACTTCCCCAATACCTGGTTCTGGGGAAAGTATTCCGTGTGCTCAGAGCAGTCCGTCGCTGAGAACGGAAACGGAAATGGAACTAACCAGGGGAGCCGAAACCAGGGGAACCGAAACTGAAAAACGTCCTTCTAGCAGGAGAATGGAGGTGGAAGAGTCGGAGATGCAACCAAGTTGACGGGCAGCTACTACAGGGGTTCACAGCCCCAGAGAGAGAGAATTACCTGGGCGGGATAACGCCAACGACAGCTTTCATCCATACTACAATTTGGACTTCAGTATGTGATCGAATTCTTCGTTTTCAAATAAAAGGTGTCAGGCGGAGAACAAAAACGACAGTTTGGGATGCAAGGACAAATGTAAAGTGTTTAAAAATCTTCTAACCAGGAACAAAACTTTATCTTTGGAGAACTGGTATTTTTATAAATGCCTAGAGGATAACATTGTACCTAAAGGCTTAAGGATTAATAAATTTCCGAATAACATCAATGGTGTTACTGACGCTGATTTTTTTAAAGATATTTGTAATATTTTCAATGAATGTGGTTTGGCTATGCTTAAAGTATTGATTAAACACAATGAAAAACGAATGGAAGTAGATAAGAAAGACATTGATAAATTGTATAGAGAAATCAATGACGATTTGTTATTTTCTGTACAACAATACAAGAACATATATTTTAGATCCTTACAGGATGTTGATCAAATCATTTTACGAAGTTACAACAGGAAGTTATCCAAGTTAGACAGGGACATTAATGAATATAGATTTGGTGTTGCATACAATTTTGGCAGAACAGCTGTGAAAGGTAATTTTAGTGATTATGGGAAACCAAATTCTAAAAATTCCCAGTTGATAAACAACCAGAGAGGTAATAACATAGATTTTAATAATGAACATGAAGTGAATGTATTTGAACAGGATTTTGATGCATATGATGATGAATTTAACAGTGGGGAAAGGGCCCCTTTAGGTGGGGACGGACCAAGGAGGTCCGAGAGAATAAAGAAACGAGTACAACAGCTGTCATATGCTCAGGCTGCAAGGACCAACAATTACAGTTACCAACAACGAGCGACATACAGATAGAACAAGCTAATATAGGGGAAGCTGGAGATACAACTCCTATATATAAGCCTTTGACTATGCATTCACTTAGAGATTTTTTTATATTTAATTATACTGATTTGAATATTAATGCAGGGTATTTTAAACTGTTTACAAAAAGGTTTACATTTGTACCGGCAAAAAAACCTAGTATAGATGGTATATTATTGGATATAAAACTTTTTACTAGGAAACTTAACCTTAGGCAGATGTTTGGTCAGGATAAACATTTTGAGTCTAAAGAATTAAGTAGACGTAGTCTTTACAACCCTCCACTTCACCAAGATATTTGTAGTTTTGAAAATATGCTCATCAAAAAGATTAGAAGTGAATACCTACTAAATGCTTACAAGTATAGTAGTAATCTTACAGATGAAGAAAATATGTTATTGAATGAGCTTGGTAACAACCGAGATATCCGGGTAATGAAACCAGATAAGGGAGGTGGTGTGGTTTTTATGGATAATTGGGACTACGAAAAAAGAATGTTGGAAATATTAAATAATGACAAGAGTTATAATATGGTGTCTAAAAATGAAATTAATATTGCATACTGCAAAATAGACTACATTATAGAGGACAATTTTCTTCAGGGGCTATTAGATATGGACTTGTGGAATTTTTTGAAGGTCAAGAAACCGGTTATTCCTGCTATTTTTGGTATACCAAAAATCCATAAAAATATTCAAAACCCTCCCATGAGACCTATAGTCTCATCACAAGGTTCCAAAACTCAACCACTAGCTATTTATATAGATACTAAACTCAAAATGTATCACAAAAAATACCCTCATATTTTGGTAGATTCTTGGGATTTTTTGCAAAAGATTAGCAACAATCCATACAGTGTGGATATAAAATTTATTACAATTGATGTTAAAGATTTATTTTCAGTAATACCACACGATACGGGGATGGATTGGTTTGAAAATATGCTCATTGAAATGAATACATTGACATCAAGTGAGTTTAAGCTAGTGCTAGAATGCATGGAATTGGTACTTAAGAACAACTTTATTTATTTCAGGGGAGATTACTACCATCAAATGGAAGGGGTAGCTATGGGGGCAGCATGTGCCCCCGTGTATGCAAATATAGTAATGCTATATTGGGAAAAACTACATGTATTTGGATCTGAATTTTTTGGGTATATCAAAGGTTATTACCGGTTTCTGGATGACATATTTATTTTATGGGAAGGCCCAGATGAAGTAATAAAAGAATTTATTTCCCATATTAATGGAAGTACAAATTTTCTAAAATTTACTTACCATATTAATTCACAGAAAGTTCATTATTTAGATATTTTGTTATACAAAGATTATGATACCAACATCTACAAATCTACTATTTATAGGAAAGAGAATTTTTCAAACACTTATTTGCACTTTAATAGTGATCACCCTGTGCATCTTAAGAGAAATATAATAAAGGGACAGATGATTAGGGTGGCTCGTATGTGACTTCAGATAGAGAAGTTTTTCTTGATGAAATTGATAAAGTACAAAAAATGTTTCATGACAGAGACTACCCTGTGGAAATTACACAACCCATTAAGGAATATGTAATAAAAGAATGGGGTAATAAATACATACCATTATTAAATCAGACAAATGATAGAAATATGGAAAGAATTGAAAAAGCATTAGATAATAATGGGTTTCCATACCTAACCCTTACATATTATCAGAATATAGGGTGGTTACACAAATGTATTAATGAAACATGGAATTTGTTTAAAACACTGGCTATTAGGACCACCATTTTTGAAAATAAATTAACCTATAGTTATAGGAGAGGGTACAATATAAAAAATATTTTAGAAAGAAAGAAGAAAACAATTCAAAATGAATCAGTCTCTAAGAGAGTTGGTACTTTTAGATGTGGGAGATGTGCCCAGTGTCCATTTATAGCCGGTGAAAAACATATAAAATTACCCAGTGTTAATATTACATTGAAAGCTAATAAATACTATAGTTGTTACACTAAAGGTCTGGTATATTTGGTTTATTGTAAATTTTGTGGGGGGTTCTATATTGGTAAAACAGAACGACATTTAAGAAAAAGGATATACGAACATTTGAGAGACATTAATCGTAAAAACGAAAATAATGCCTTATATAGACACTCCCTTATATGTGAGAAGGCTGATTTTAAATTTTGGGTGGTTGAGGTTGTTGATCACTTGGATAGAGGGGGTGACTGGGAGACAAAATTGTTATATAGGGAGATGATATGGCAACTCAGGCTAGATGCCTGTAGTGGTAAGGGCTTTAATGACCACATCTCCATAACACCAGCCCTCAAATTATTAGCCACCGACCCCAAGAAACATACTTAAATCAATTGAACCACCCCACTGACTATTTTAACATCAAATTATTTTAACACAAAATTATTTTAATACTAAACTATTTTAATATTATATATTATGTTATTTATATATTTATTTATTTATTTAATCAACATACCACTATATTGATTTGAAATGACATTTATTCAATACTATTTTTACATATATATATACATATATATTTTTTTCCATGATATATTTAATTATTTTATGTGTGTGCATATAAAATACATAACACCCAAATATGTGTTGCAACAACTATGTACGAGTTTGAAATGCTTTTACCCTGTCTAAAGATATTCACTGATTGTTTAAATTGCCAGCCACTTCATTGTTCATTGTTTTATTGTTTATTGATTAATTAGTTAATTTTTCAATTTTTTAATTTGTGAATCAATTGTCTTGAGTATATAAGAACAGGAAATGTGCTTTTGGAATTGATTCTGATGAGGTCTCCAGGTTTGGAGATGAAAGCGCTAAATCTGTGTTTTTGTGTATAATAAAAGAACAGTTGTTGGAAGCTCTTTGGTAGTGGTGGATTTATGTGGAAGGCAGCCTTCATTGACCCAGGTTACTGAGCATTTACATTTGTTGTTTGCGAGTGTATGGTTATTTGTTTTAGAAAAGTTTTTTACTGTGGTTTCCTTAGTTGGGGGTGGTGGTGGGGTGTGGACCTCCAGAGTGATTAGTTTATGGTCTGACCTAACCAGTGATGGGTGGACCTTTGGTGTGGAACACCTGTCGCCCATGTTGATGATGACCAGATCCAATATGTTTTCACCTCTGGTAGGGGAGTTTACTAGCTGATCCAGGGCATTTGAGTTGATGAATTCTAGGAAGCGCTGGGCCTGGGAATTTGTATTAGAGTATTTTTCCCAGTGAATGGTAGGGTAATTGAAATTGCCCAATATCAGGGTGTTTGGTAGGACCGCCATGTTTTCCAGTGTCTCCAGAAAGGTGGAGTGGTAGTCCTGGGTCATGGAGGGTAATCTGTAGCAGGCCAAGATTTGCATTGCAGATTTGCCTGATGTTAGTTGCACATGGATGATCTCAGAGGAATCATGCTGCACCACTAACCTGGAGGTGTAGGTATCCTTGATGAAAATGGATACACCCCCTCCTTTTGTGTTTTGGTCCATGTTCTGTGTCCAAAACGTGTGGTATGAGTTGTAGCCTGGTAGTGCTGGGGTGCTCTCTGGAGACTTGAACCAGGTTTCAGTTACTGCACAGATGTCGATGTTTTCCATAATGAGAAGTGCTTCGAGCACGTGCATTTTGAGATTTAAACTCCTGGCATTGAGTAGCATAACCCTCAGTTTTTTGTTAATTGTGCTGTTTATGGAGGTGGGTTTGACTTTTGAGCCTTGCCTAAAAAAGGCACTATGGGGGCAGGTCTCTGATGCTTTTGCAGGTTTTTATTTAGAGCCTCGAGTATGATTTTGTGTATTTATGTGTATTTTTTGCCAGTGCTGTTTTAGTAGGTCTGTATGCGGCTGGAGTTGTGATGCAAGTTTTAACCTTCTCCTCTTGACTTCTGTTTCAGTCTTGGGTGGAGACAGCTTAGCTTCCAGTTTGGCTGTATAATTGCATCTCTCGCATATGTTAGTGTTTTGTGGTAGGAGGAGAGGGTTGTCTGTGTACATGAGGCAGTTGTAACATTGCCTCAGGATACCCAGATTCACCAGCTGGACCGGGATACATAACTATTATAATACTGATGTGCATAATTCCCTTCAAAGGTGATCCTCCTCATACATGTGTTATGCCTCTTTCTGTGGAGTACACAGTTAATACACAGGTCAATGCTGATATTGTTGGCATGCTTTCAATTCTTGCAAAAGGTGATTGTGGCTTTTGAGACATTCTTATTTTACTGCAGGTTGTATGAATGTAATGCACAGTGTGCACAATCCCATTATGTATGTACTGTTCCTGTGAACTATCATCTCAACTCAGCATGTCAATGCCATTCCTATGTCATGTAATCCCCCTCTGCTGCAATGTGATCATGTGCAATTGTCACATCCTATAATATCATGTTTGCTTTTATTTATCTACATTTGCTCAGGAATAGGGACCACCATTATTTATTCTGACAAACATATTGCAAAATGTTATTATTATACAGTTATCTTTGTGACATAAGCTTCTTCACATCTGTTATAGTATTAGACTTGGAACGGTTACTCTGCTCTGATGTCTGTCTGTATACATATGTTTTATTTATGTGCATATTGTCCTCAGTGCACTTTTCCTGTCTGGTAATCAATGTATCATTGTTGCCCTTGCCATTTCACATCCTGTCTTACTTACTTTTGTATTCATATGTTTTATTTATGTGCACAGTACATTTTCCCCTGCCCATGTACAGCATGCATTATTTCCATGTACCTCTTTGTCCTGTCCACACATGAGCAGTCTGAAAAAGTTTACCCATAAACAAACCTGTTTGTTTACTGTTTGTGCTCTGTCTACTCAACATAGTTTCTTGATTGGCAGTACTGTTGTTCCCCATGGAAACATGCTTGTATTCATGACAGCATGATGACCAGCAAGTGTATGTGACTAGCGCTGCTGCTAATCGTGCTAAGATGTAACTATTGTGTCTTTACTTGAAGCTTACGTGGTTGTTCATGAATCCCAAGGGTAAAATATTTTCAGTACAGAATTGCCTCATAAAACATATCAGTCAGAAATTTCAAATGTATTTCTTTTTTTTTTTTTTTTTTGTCAAACCAGCATATCTCATAGGTATTAGTAGACCTCAAATACATAAATCACTACTGCTTCATTGCAATATACTGATTGGTCCTATGTTTCCATAACCATTTCCTTGAATTGCATTTTATTTGAATAAAACTTTAAAAAAAATCACTGTTATTAAAGATTGCACTGACATTAGAGCCAATTTATTGTCTTAATTTCTTGTTTTTCTTTCTATTCTCCCTCTCTATTTTTCTTATTTTAAGTATGCATTCCTTTGCCCTTTTTATTTTCTTTTTCTCGCATTTCTGTTATATTTTTACTACAGAATCCTTGGGAGTTGCATAAATGCATTCCTCACACATCAGGGAGCATTCACCTATTGCCAGTCCAGAGACATCCCATCATGGTCAGGGCAATGACACAGGGCCTGTAGGTACCCTGGCACATGAAAGCCTGGCAAGGCTCATAGACTGTGGGATTCAGGACTTGGTTGAGAATATGGTGCAGTAGTTGTGGTGAGTCAGCTTCAGCCTTTCAAGGATGCTCATCTGCAAGTTCATGACTCACTGCTCTGGTCAGCACTGAAAACCATGGGGTCTATCCCCTTCAAAAAACATAATTCCCTTCCTCTCCTACCTCCTTAAGCACAAACTTCATGATGTATTCCTTTTTTGTTTCCTTCTTTTTTATTTCTCACCTTTTCAATCTTTTCTGTCTTCCTTATTTCAGTCTTTAAAGTAACTAGCATGTCAGCCACAAAAGGATAGCCCTGTAAATCATATAAAATCCATTTATATTTTAAAAAGTTAATAATAACTGTACTGCATGCTGCTTGCCCCAGATAATGCAAACTTGCTTGTGTATGTCCATACATGTTCATCATCTTCTTCTTCGTCTTCTTCTTTCAGCTTTTCCCAGTTAGGGGTCGCCACAGCAGATCACCTGTCCGCTCATGATTGGCAGTGAAGATTTACGGTGTCGAGTTGCCAGCCCGGTGCCCAGCCTTCCACAGAAGGCATACATGCATGCACTCACATGGACATAATAGCTGAAAAACTCTATAATTAAAGGAAGACTTCCATTGTCATGCAGTACTTCACACACGCTTAAGAATTAATTTCAACAAGTCTACTTTTTTGATGAAAGTAGTTGTTTGTTTGAAATGCCTTCATATTTACTTATTAAATGCAAATAATGTGTGACTACTGGATTACCATGTGTAGCAGCACTCTTCATGAATAATCACTACACAAATGAGAAACTTGGGACTATGAATACTGTTCATAGTTTCATTATTGAAGACAGTTTTCACTGAAGCTCAAAACAATAATAATATAGCCAGATGACAGCCACAATAGCAAAACAAATAAACATCCTGCATACTGCACATCATATAATGCTATATCTTCATGAAATGCTGATTATAAAATGTGTGTTTGTGTATCTATAGAGAGATAAAATAATGTTTTCCATACTAATTGATGAAGAACAACAGGATTTATTATAAAAAGACAAACAAAAGATAATATTAACAAAGTTATTGTAATTCATCCTGTAAAACTTAATGAGTTATAAACAAATTTAATTTTGGATAAAAAAACATATTTAATTCACTTTTTTTTAAAAAGCTTGACAAATTTAAGTTCCCGGGGTTCTTTTTAGAAATATAATACTGTCATTATAGAAAGATTGTAATTCACAAGTTAAAATATAAACCCTTTTATCTCAAGGTTTTATATTAATCAAAGAAAAAAAACAAGGCTGTGCCTTGACACCATTATTATTTGTTCTTTCTATGAATCATTTGATTAAAGAAGTTAGAAAGGAACATCTTACAGAAGGAAATGAGACTAGCACAAATATGTTGCATTGTTTGTGGATTCTTTATTAATACCATTTAAATTGGAACCTGTGCACTGAGAGAGAGCCTTACAAGATTATCTGCAAATATATAGAGCTGAGTATATTTCTCTGTATTGTTCTGTATTATAGAGCTAAATTGTTGCTTAGATATCTGTTGTCTTACTGTTCTGCAAATATACAGAGATCAGTATATATTTTTCTGGTTTTATAATTTTCACTGTGATTCCTCACATCTCTGTTGAAACTGTCTTCCCCACCCCCCACCCTCATTTTCTGCCTTGTCTTCAGCTGATATAACCGGTTTTTATAGTTTGTGTGTTGCTTAACTTCAGGTTCCCTTAATTTTGACCTGTTAATAACAGCCTGCATTTAAATTGGAACCTGTGCACTGAGAGAGAGCCTTACAAGACTATCTGCAAATATATAGAGCTGAGTATATTTCTCTGTATTATTCTGTATTATAGAGCTAAATTGTTGCTTAGATATCTGTTGTCTTACTGTTCTGCAAATATACAGAGATCAGTATATATTTTTCTGGTTTTATAATTTGCACTGTGATTCCTCACATCTCTGTTGAAACTGTCTTCCCCACTCCCCCTCCCTGTTCTTGGTTGTAGTTTAAATTTGGTGGCTTTTGCAGTGCCTGCCTCACTGTAGATTTGATCTAGGACACTGCCCCAGTCCCATCTCTTTACCGCATTCTACCTAATAAATCCTTTCTGCACTTGCTTTTAGTCCTTTTTAATTTAATTACATTTTTTCAAACTGTGTGTGGACTAATATTGCTACATACTCAAGTGTGCCAACTTGCACTGCATGTGAATTGTTTTTACTACTGTTTTTGCTACTTTTCTGAAAAAAAAATGTAAGCCTGTTTCCTACTTCTCCTGTAATTAGTGTTCCAGATACAGATTTGCTGTATCCAGGACTGTTTGTAAGCTTCTGAGCCCCCTTAGCTTATCAGTGGGAGTGGTAAGCATTAGGTAACCTGTCTACCACATAAGGAGTGGTTCTGGCCCAGAATTTGTAGTTATTGGCCATTTGGGCGGACTTCCATCTCTCTCAACTTTCTGATTTGAAGGCATGCATTTGCACTTGTTTCTGTCCTGTAATTCCTGGGCCCATCTAATTTGCTCACTCGAAAAAAAATATATATATATCTGCTTTTACTGTGTTTGTGTTTCTTCCTACTTTATTTTGCTTTTGTGTCATCTTAATAGTACTCAGTTGTATTTATTACTGCTTGGTATAACTCATTCTAAGCCTTTTAGTTTAAGCACTTGGGCTTCAAACCAGTTGTTTTACATTAAGAAGGTTTGTGGTCTGCACTGTAGTGGCAGAACAGGTAGCTTATATCCTTCTAAGTTGGGAACTGCTGATTGAGGGCTCAGTGTCTGTTATTCTAAAAGTGTATTAATTCTGGTTTAAGCACTTGGGCTTCAGGCCAGTTATTTTACATTAAGAGAGTTCATGGTCTGCACTTTTGTGGGAGCAGAGGCTGGACTCTGCCCTTCTGAGCTGGGAATTTCTGGTTAAAGGCTTATAGTGCCTGCATATTTGAACTACTTCTTACTGAAATTGGTACACCTTGTTTGCTGTAGCATAGACTAGATCCAGGCCTGCTGAATCTAGTTTTGTTTGTATAACTTGAGCACTAATCCAGGCATTCTTTAAAGTATTCAGTTGTATTTATTACTGCTTGGTAGTAACTTGATTAAAGTGTAGCTATAATTCTAAGTCTTTTGGATTAAGCACTTGGGCTTCAGACCAGTTGTTTTACATTAGGAAGGTTTGTGGCCTGCACTGTGGTGGCAGGACAGGTAGCTTGCATCCATCTAAGTTGGGAACTGCTGATTGAGGGCTCAGTGTCTGTTATTCTAAAAGTGTATTAGTTCTGGTTTAAGCACTTGGGCTTCAGTTCAGTTATTTTGCATTAAGAAGGTTCGTGGTCTCCACTCTTGTGGGAGGAGAGGCTGGACTCTGCCCTTCTGAGCTGGGAATTTCTAGTTAAAGGCTTATAGTGCCTGCATATTTGATCTGTTTCTTACTAAAATTGGTACACCTTGTTTGCTGTAGCATAGACTAGATCCAGGTCTGCTGAATCTTGCTTTGTTTGTATGCTTGTTGTTTGTTTGCTTATTTCCCTGAAACGTTAATTCCACCTAAAACGCGGCTTTTCAGCGCTTCTGTGGATCTCTAGTGATATTTGCATTGCTTACTCTACTTATTTCCTTGTTTCACTTGAAAGAAAGTTAATGTTTGTCATTTTTGCATTTAAGTTACCTGTAACACATTGCATTTAAGTTACCTGGCACTTGCTCACTAAAGCAATTATATAAGTCAGCACTAAAAAATTAAAAGCACTACATCCTCACAAACTCCCCTTGAGTACCTTGTTCCCCATTGGCCCTTTTTTTCAATTATAAAGGAATTCCCAATACTATTCTAGCATGTCCAAAGGTCAGTTGTCAATCTCCTCTCCGGTCCAGCTGGTGAATCTGGGAATCTTGAGGCAATGTTACAACTGCCTCATGTACACAGACAACCCTCTCCTCCTCCCAACAAATTCCAACACATGTGAGAGATGCAACCATATAGCCAAACTGGAGGCTTGTTTGTTTGCTTATTTCCCTGAAACGTTAATTCCACCTAAAGCATGGCTTTTCAGCACTTCTGTGGATCACTAGTGATATCTGCATTGCTTACTGTACTTATTTCCTTGTTTCACTTGAAAGAAAGTTACTGTTTGTCGTTTTTGCATTTACGTTACCTGTAACACATTGCATTTAAGTTATCTGGCACTTGCTCACTAAAACAATTATATAAGTCAGCACTAAAAAATTAAAAGCACTACACCCTCACAAACTCCCCTTGAGTACCTTGTTCCCCATTGGCCCTTTTTTTCAATTATAAAGGAATTCCCAATACTATTCTAGCATGTCCAAAGGTCAGTTGTCAATCTCCTCTCTGGTCCAGCTGGTGAATCTGGGAATCTTGAGGCAATGTTACAACTGCCTTATGTACACAGACAACCCTCTCCTCCTCCCAACAAATTCCAACACATGTGAGAGATGCAACCATATAGCCAAACTGGAGGCTAAGCTCTCTCAACTCAGTACTGGCATAACCAGTCAGTAGGAGAAGGAAACCACACTCACTACGATTCCAGTCTCACATAGACCTACCACGACAGCAAACCAAACACATAAACACACAAAAACATACTTGGAGGCTCTAAATAAAAATCTGCCTAAGCAGCAGAGACCTCCATAGCAGACACCCAAGCAACCGCTACCCCAAAACAAAATACGTGCAACACATAGCTCTCAAAGCCAGTGTGCCGAACAGTCACAGCCCTTAAGGCTAAACAACACACCTGATACACTTGTAATAGGTGACTCTATCATCAGGCACACTGACGTCCTGCTCACCAGGCTGAACAAGGAGAAGGTCACTGTGAGCTGCCTGTCAGGCGCTAGGATCTGCCACATAACACAAGCACTCAGGTCACTCCAAGGCAAGTACAAATATGACTCAGTCATTGTCCATGCTGGTGTGAATGACCTGAGATGTACCTCCCTGGACTACATGAAAAGAGACATAGAGGAGCTCTCTGAGCATGTAGCCCAGGCCGGTATGACCCTGACCTTGAGTAGCATCTTACCCTCACCAAGAATGATGCCACAATATGAAGACAAGATGATCAATTTCAACAATTGGCTTAAGTATTGGTGTCATTCAAAGGGGATACAATGCCTGTCAGCCTGAGATGACATGCTCAAGAAAGCCACGATGCTTCGCTAGGGACGGCTTGCACCTGTCACCCCTGGGCTTTCAGATATTGGCAAAGGCTCTTGGTTCCCCCATAGTGCCTTTTTTAGGCAAGGCTCAAAATACAAACCCACCTCCATAGGTATAACAAGGGATAAGAAACTAAGAGTAATGCTAATCAATGCCAGAAGTCTAAACCTCAAGATGCATGCACTCGAAACTCTCCTTAGCATGGAGAACATTGATATCTGTGCAGTAACAGAAACCTGCTTCAAGGCTCCCAAGAGCACCCCAGCACTACCAGGTTATACCTCATACCATGCTTGTCTGCCCCAAATCTTGGACCGAACCACAAAAGGAGGGGGAGTATCAATATTCGTCAAAGATACCCACACCTCCAGGTTGATGGCACAGCACGAAGCATCAGAGACTATCCATGTGCAACTAACAGTGGGTAAAACTGCCTTCCAGTTTATAGCCTGCTACAGACCACCCTCCCAAACCCAGGAACCCCACACGGCCTTCCTGAGAACACTGGAAAATATGAAGGTCTCTCCAAACACCATTATATTGGGTGACTTCAACTACCCAAACATAGACTGGGAGCATTACTCTAGCTCCAACACCCTAGCCCAAAGGTTCCTAGAATCTATACACTCAAATACTATGGAACAACTTGTTACCACTCCCACAAGAGGGCAAACCATACTGGACCTGATCATCACCAACAGGGGGACTCTATGCTCCAGACCAGAAGTGTATCCCTCACTGGTAAGATCAGACCATAAACTAATCTCTCTGGATATTCACATCCTGTCCCCACCCCCTGCCTAGAAAACCACAGTGAAAAACTTCTCTAAAGCAAATTTCACACTCCTCAAAACTGAGGTGGAATTCTTCAAAGCCCCCGAGCCTGTGGAAAATACGGCCCAGATAGCAGAATCCTTTATAAATGCATTCTATGCACACCTTCAGGAATGCATGGATCATGCAATCCCAAATAAAACCAAGACCCAATCCTCCAAAGGCAGACGTCCTGTCTGGTGGACACCAGTCATAAACAAACTATACAATAGAAGGAGGAAGCTACTACATGATAGAGCAAAATCCCAAAAAGGGAAGGCATCTCTGATCAGTATTAGCAAAAAACTACGGGCACTCATAAAATCGTCTAAGGCCAGCTTCGAGAGAAAAATTGCACAGGACACTAAGGATAATCACAAGGCTTTCTTTAGTTATGTTACGAACCTGGGTGGGAATTCCCAGATATGCTCAGAATTAGTCCAAAATGACAAAAAATACATCGAACCCACAGACATTGCCAACATCCTAGCTGACAGGTTCAGCGCAAACCCCTCCCCTCCCCAGCAAAAGGGCAAATATCTATCCCAGCAGAGTGCTGCCCCTCCTGACATCTCAGCTGCTCAGGTAAGAGCTGCCCTCTCCAAAGCAAAAAACACAGCATCAATGGGACCAGACGGTGTCCCAGGCTGCATCCTACATGAACTCCAAGAAGAGCTAAACCCAAACATAAAACTACTGTTCAATCTTAGCCTTACTACAGGATATGTACCCAAAGACTGGCGTACAGCAACAGTTGTCCCTCTCCACAAAGGAGGTGCCTCAACGGATCTTGTAAACTATCACCCCATAAGCCTGACTAGCTTGGTCTGCAAAGCTATGGAAAGTATCATTATGGACCTCATAAATAAAGATATTGGGCACCTACAGACACTGGATTCTACCCAGTTCGGCTTTGTTAAGGGCAGATCCTGCCTCTTAAACCTGGTCGATTTCTTTGAAACAGTCACCAAGGCCATTGACGAGGGGAAGATGGTCCACACAGCCTACCTGGATCTCGCAAAAGTCTTCAAAACAATACCCCACTTGGGCATTATAGATAAGCTCACCAGCTTAAATATAAACCCCTATGTCACTAGATGGGTTGCAAACTGGCTCAAGGACAGAACCCACATGGTTAGAATTGCTTGAGCCATGTCAGACTCCAAACCAGTTACAAGTGGCGTCCAACAAGGCTCAGTCCTGGGACCTCTCTTGTTCGATATATATTTTTCGGACGTACAGGCCTACATGGAAGGACTGTGGCTGACCGAGTTCTCAGATGACTGCAAACTGGGTGCCATAATCGACTCTCCAGCCGACACAGGCATCCTCCAAAAGGGCCTCATAGAAAAAGACAACTGGTGCCAGAGCCATGGCCTCAAGCTAAACACCAAAAAGTGTATAGTCATCCCCTTTGGCAAAAAAAAAGTGCCCACAAATTACCACATAGGTGGTAATCCATTAAGTACAGAAGAAGTAGTTAGGGACCTGGGGACCCAAGTTGATAGCAATCTCTCATTTGACAACCACGTGGCCAAAGTGGTTAGAAAAACATTTTATATAGCCCACCTAATCATGAAGGGATTCACATCTAGATCAGGGGAGGTTATCGTACCTCTTTACTCATCCCTCATCAGGCCCATAATTGAGTACAATGCCCCTTTTTGGATTTACCTTACCAGACACCTGCAGCAACTGGAAAGACCCCAAAAGTACCTCACCAAGAGGATCAAAGGGCTCAAACAGATGCCATATGCTGCCCGGTTAAAGAAACACCAGCTCTACTCAGTGGCATACCGCCTGCTCAGAGGCGATCTGTGCCTGACGTATAAAGCCATGTCCAACCCGGAATTAATAGACATGCTGCACATCAGAAAATCCAAATCCCATCGAGCTACGCACTCGAGAGACTTGAACCTCAGCACTGAAATAAATAGGACATGCTGGAGGGACAGATTCATAACCCAGAGGCTCCCTTCCCTCTGGAATAAAATCCCAGTCCAGGTTAGGCAGAGTCCCTCATTGAATCTCTTCAAGAGGAATCTTGATGAGTGGATGGGAGATAGTAGGTTTACCCCGGGTATCACTTCTGTGTCACTGTTAGACAGAGGCACAGTATACTAACCTCGAAAAAGGGCATAGCAAAATTAATTTAAAATGGGGGGCGAAAGCCAAACACACTCTGGCTAGGCTTATAAATGCCCTAGGGCAAATAGCCTAGTATGAACCTATGAACCTATGAACCACCTAATGTTAATTCAACTGCATTACATGGGAATGTATGCACTAATACATTTAGAAAAATACAGGGATGAAAGTCTAAAACTGTTAAAGAAAAAATATTATTACTTCTAGTATGAAGACTCTAGAGTAAAGAAAAGTCAATAGAATTGGAACAGCAGTAAACTAGCATAGGTAGGAATGCACTATCTTTCTAATTTGAATGATATTATACAAAACAATTATTCCAATACAGTGAAGGACTATAACTATATAATTCTGAAATATGGATAAATACGTACTTTACTTTTGAAGAAAGATTATACCTTTCAAAAATGATTCCGTAAAATTATATATTTAATATATAATATATATATATATATATATATATATATATATATATATATATATATATATATATATATATATATATATATATATTTATATATGGATCTAGGACTTTAGCGAAACCGCTTTCACCGAAAAAGTACTTTTGCTAAACTGTGTTAAATAAAAAAAAAAAAAAAAGCTAAATTAACGTTTATGCAGGAGGGCAAGCCCCCCTGCACCCCACCATACCCCCCTAATATTCTCACTCCGAGATCTCACTACAGTGGGGAAAAGGGAATTTTCCTTTATCTGCACTATAGGACGACCTCCGCAACAGGCATACTCATGCGAAAATGCTGCTTCGGTGAAAAGCATTTTCATGTAAGTATGCCTGGCCATCAGTAATTCGGTGAAACATTTATTTGGGGATAAGTACAGATCCTATACACACATATATATATATATATATATATATATATATATATATATATATATATATATATATATATATATATATATATATATATATATATATATATATATATATATATATATATGGGTCTACTTTAAAAGACCGAACCGACGATTCCCCGACACGCGGAAAACGAAGACCAAACGACCGACAGGTAAGTTTACCGACAGGGTGATTTGCCGACAGCGGAAAGACTGACAAGGGTAATGTGTGATCGCGACCCGGTAAGTGTGCGACAGTGACGGAGTTAGGAGCGGTGAGGTAAGTGTGCGATATTGTGGGATTTCGGGTTAGGCTGTGGGAAAGGTGAGTGTGTGTTAGTGTCAGAGTTAGGGTTCGGGTAAGGTAAGTGTGTGATAGTGAGGGACTGTAGGTTAGGGACGGGTTAAGTGAGTTAGGTTTAGGGTGCAGGTAGGTGAAGTGTGCGATAGTGTCAGACCTTGGGCTAGAGGTGGGTTAAGTGAGTTAGGGTTAGGGTGCAGGTTGGTGAAGTGTGCGATAGTGTCAGACCTTGTGGTTAGGGGTGGGTTAAGTGAGTTAGTGTTAGGGTGCAGGTAGGGTGAGTGTGCGATAGTGTCGGACCTTAGGGTTAGGGTTTGGGTTAGGGCTAGTGGCTATGCTATGTAGTGTAATGTGTATATATATCTTCCAGGCTACATCACTTACACCTAGTATAAATAATCTATTTTTATTTTTTATATTCATCAACCTATAGAACAATATTGCTTTTAAAACCATATAAGAATTTTGGAGAATGGAAAATAGGATAAGCTGGTATAGAGAGACATGGTATATTTTAATAATTATGATTGTTTTCATTGAGTTCAGGATTAATGTACACAGAAATGAAAAGATTTAAATAAAATATTGTGTACTTGTAACAATTCTAAGTTTTCTGATTAGTCATTAAAACTGGTTTCTAATAAAATGCTATATAAACTTTATAATTACTGAAATATATTTATCTACATATATATATATATATATATATATATATATATATATACAGATATAGACAGTTAGCTAGATAGGTATGTGTGTGCACATAAATTTATTGAAACAACAACATTTGACATGCACTAAGTCAACTACAGAGCGATGACTTTTCAAATGTCAACACACTGTTATACATGCACCAAGCAACAATCTGAGTGCATAGAAAGGATAATCACAAAAAAAGTTAAAATAAAATGTTTACTACCTCAAAGATTGCATGATATCAGAGAAAGGGCATACATTTATACAAATATATATAAATATATATATATATATATATATATATATATATATATATATATATATATATATATATAGATATATATATATATATATATATAGTATACTCACTTTCAATGAAAGTGTTGATCCAAAATCTAGACAATGGGAATGCTGACATGCTACACTGATCAACAACCTTGGCACATGCAAAACTCAGCGAAAAAAAAAAACTTCATTTTGTAAAACCAAGCCCCACTGCATCTGTATCCTCTGCTAATTATATTTACTTACCCTGAGACTGCACAATATTAGGAGGAAAAGCATATTCTCCAGCACTAAGAATTGTGCAATTTTGCACAACTGTCAACCATCTGCTTAGTCAACTAAATTTGGCTGACTAAACAGGTGTTAACGAATGATAGTCTAGACAGAATGCAGAGCTTCCATGTCCATCTATTTATCTATCTATATAGATATAGATATAGATATATTCATGTAAAATCAAATTACAAAAACAGTATTGTAAAAGCATCAACAATTTATTTGCAAACATTCTTTTTTAAAAAAAAATGATATTTTTTGTTTTTGATATAATATTTCTTTAGGCTTCTTAAGTGCATCTGATACCAGAAATATGACCACTTAGAGCAGAAATTAATTTGTATATTGGATCGATTCTATAACAGGAATGTGTTTATTATCAACTAATACAACAATTTAATTTAAATACAGAAGGCTTGCTATTGATACAAAAATGTAAGATAATGTATAAACAGGGAATTACAAATTATGACAAGAGAAGAAATATTAGAATACTCATATTATTAAATATGTATTTATGTATTTGGATCTGGTTGCTGGGAAGTACTGATTAGGTCAGAAAAGACCCCTTTTCATCAGAACCCTGAGAGAAAAGCTACAAAAAGAAAGAAAAACATACCAACAAAATTATGGTAAGAATTTTGTGATTACAAACAATACTTGAGGTTTATTGATTTCAGATTTAATATATATGAGAAAATATTCTGTGTCTTTGCTTGACAGTGGCACAGGAAAATAACTTTCTTGGGTGCCGTAAGCCAGGGAACCTTGTCGGCTAGGCTTACGTAAGCCCTCGGACTGAAAGCCTAGTACCTACCTATGAACCTATGAAAGTAATTAGTATCATTAGTTACAGCAATACACACAAGAGAAAACATAAGCTGAACGTAACTACATCCACTGTGAATAGGATGGCAATGGAATAATATAAGGAGATAATAAAGACATGTGTATCATCACTTGCAGCACTGTTCTAAAAATAAATATCATCTGAGAAAAGTACATTCACTATAAATACAGTGGCAATGTTATGAAACAGGAGGATGCAGGTATTTTTTTAGCATGGGTTGAAAATGTACTTTAGCTGCAATTAAAAGATTTTAATGTTGGTAAACAATAAGAAAAGACAAGGTTAAGCATTGGGATGAGTATTATAGTTGAATTACAAACATGATTAAACTTGAAGTGATATAATATGTACTTTGTGTTCTGACAATAACAGTTCTAAAAAAAAGAAAAGTTAAAAAAGGGGGTTTAGCAGTGAAGATGTATTAATTGTAGAGATACTGTCATGGAAGGTTAGGAACAGGAATGCAAGAAGAGAATATCATCAAGAGTTAATGTTGATAAGATTGCTAATATACATGATCAACAGTTACAGAAAAGAAGAGGTTCAGGGTTTACATCATCAATTTTGAAAAGAGAAGAATTCTAGAGCTATTGATGTGAAAAGAATCACTGATGTTTGAGAGAAGAAGTAGTGAGAGTTACTAAACTGACTAACCATGGAAGGAGGAAAAGGGGCAGAATTCAGCATTAAAGATTAAAGAGATGAGCATGGAGATTTTGAGTCTGAGATTGTCAGAGAGCAGATAGCATTTGGTTGCAGAGTTTTTTTTTATGTTATAGTGCCAGTTAATCAGTTGGATTATGGAAGGACATTTGGAGAGCAGGTGCAGAAAAAAGTGGGCTCCTTTCATCTGTGTGTATTGAAGATAGTTGAGAAATTCCATCCATTTTTTTGTCTGTAGAGCAATGTAGTAAAGAGTTCTTATAGGGATACTTGAGTCAAATGATGTTATTTTGGTATGATTGCTCTTATCTTTGTTGTTAAGTAATAAAAATGTTAGTGTAGGGTGGATCAGCATGAAGTGCACTGTGTAGGAGGTAGGCATTAGCTGTAGCCTTTTAGATATTATGTAGCTTTTGATGAGTTTCTTAAAGATACTGGTTATATTGAATCTACATTTTCTTTTACTGTCCAGGGTAAATCAGATGAGATTAGTATTTAAGACAATATCCAGAGAGTGCTGTTGCAAAAATTAATGAAAAAAAAATGAGCATGCATGATAAGACTGTATCTGGGTAGGAAGAACATAACTTTTGTCTTTTGGCATTGAGTGTTAGCTCATGTTGTTCCAGTCAGAGTTTGATTGAAGGGTATGGTCCCTTCATTTTGGCTTGCAGTTCTTTACAGGATAAGGTAGTCTTTATACTGAATACATGAGGTGCAGTTTAAAGTTTTCTATAAATCATTGATAAATACATTTAAGAGAAATGGACCTATATACAGCTTTGTACACCCATATTAACAGGCAAGGAGGAAGAATGTGTGCACTCTTTGTCACTTATTGTGTATTCTGTTACTATAATGTCTATGGAACCACTTGATAATTTTAAAAGAGTGACTGGGAATAGCTTATAGAGTTTACAATGAAAAATGAAAATTGCCTGTGATAAATCAAGAAAGGTTGCAGAAACAAAAATATTTATTTTGCGGTCTAGATGGGTTCCTATAACTTTGTCAAATCCTCAGTCTGCTGAATCCCTATTCATTGAACTTAAAACATCAAATATCATTTTCGTGAACACTTACATCAGGGAAAAGTTTTCCCAGGGAAGGGAGTTAGTAGGCTGCTGTTATAAATTTGCCCTTTTCCCCAGTGTAGTGCAATCTCAAAACTGGTGTATATAATTAGGGGGTGGGAGTGGGGAGTGAAGCTCCCCATCTTGGTGAGTTTAAAATTATGTAGTTTGTCTTACGATCACTCTGGTGGCCAAGTCATTTTTCTCCCGAAGAAAACTTTTCCCAGATGTATGTGTTCTCTGAAATGATGTACAATGTTTTAAGTTTGATGAATAGGGGTTCAATAGATTGAAGTTTCGACAAAGTGATACAGACCCATCTAGTCTGACTGTAAAGCATTTGTGCTGTGATTGGAGTGAAATCCATGCTGGGAGGTAGAGAATAGGTTTTAGTCCAAAAGGTACTGTAGCACTTCTAAGTGAACCCATCATTCTATACCATTGTTAGTGGATGCAATATGATTGGCATGAAACTACCAATGAAATATTAAAGCATTATTAATGGAAATTATAACACCATGATCAATATTGCCAGTCAAATATGAAATAATATTGCATTTTAAAACAGTAATCTTGAATACTTGGAAATTTAAGAGAAAACTGAATTGTTAAAATTTCAGAAATAAATAAAAAATGAAATTATAATTGTTAAGCTGTCCTCTTCAAAGTTTCAGAAAATTTTACTTGGAAGTTTTTACATACAGGATTTTACTTACTTAACAACAAATTTAACAAAAGATTGCAACAAATTTCTGCACAAATGCAGCATAAGTATTACAATTGATTGGGAGCATATATTTTATGATGGTGACGTTGAAGCACAACCTTGAATACATGTTCAGTTCTTTGCACAAATGTTATACTCTGACATATTTCAAATATCTAAACATCTAGTATTATTCAATGCCTGTGTTGTAGTTTGTGTTAACAAGGAACAAATACTTATTTTATAGTGTCAGCAAACAGTAGCTGGAAAGACAATTGCAAATCTTGGAATAAACCAAATTTACCTTTCTTTTCAGCAGTCAGTTTGGTGATCACAATAGCATATGAAAATAGACAGGCATGTCCTCTGTTAGAGTGAAAACAAGTCCATAAGTTACACATTTGGAATAAGCAATCATTATTACATGATAGCTATGATGATGGTGCTCGATGAGGTGGCGACATTTTTATAATATCAGAGTGGATTTTTAATTCAAGGTATACTTTATTAAACTTATTAGCTTTTCTTAGGATAAATATGAAACAAAGGAATGACTGCACTAAACAGTGTTTACTGCTTTGCATGGTTATGTAGAATAGAACTTATAGTATGTGTAGTGATCTGATTGCTTTATATAACACATATAATGCACTACTGTATGCATATACTTAGAGTCATTGTATATAGTTGATGACTTCATTTTTTAAGTTTTGAAAATTAATAAAATGTTTGAAAAGAAAAGAGATTAGTTACTACAACTAGAACCAGTGATTCCATTTATCCTGCTGCTCTAGATAAACTCTAGAAGAATTTCTCTACAACCTCATATGTATTCTACATAAGAAAAAAATTACAAGCTTTCATTATATTACTTATGTTGTAACTAGATCTATAATTGAAATATTACTGAAAGGATCTTGTCCTCATCCACATACACTCACTCACAAAAAAGTCATTCCTTATTTTCTATAGTTTTATTTCTTTAGCTCTCCTCTTCTCTCTTTCCACAAACAGGGTTCTTCATTTATCAAGACCTGGCATATCTTCCATTTGTGGATGATATCCTGCCATCTGTGATATTCTGGTGACTTACATATAACTGATATATAGTCAGACATATTCATTAAGCATATTTCCAATGTATACATTTCATTCATACTTGCATTTCTGAATGGATTATATGCAATTTGGTATTATAAACTTAGGAAGCTCATTCATTTAGACTTCAAAATCTCATAAATCAATGATACATATATTATTTTGCCTTTTAGTAGTATTTTGTTTCTTTATTTTTTTATGATATTAACTTTAATGGAAATGTTATTATTACTGTATCATCTTCTATATATAGAAAATATATATATATTTTTTGTAAATTCTTTGAGAGTTAATATAAAACTGATAGCATTGTACCTATGTAAAGTTTTAGTATAACTATTACTTGACATGTAGTGTAAAACTCTTTTCTATGACATTGCTGACCCTCTTCAAGCGCAACCTTGATGAGTGGATGGGAAACCATAAATTTGTCCCTGGGTTCCACTTGTGTCCCTCATTGACCGAGGCAACAGGTACTGACTGAGGTTTCTTTTTTCACGATAAACTCTTGGCTAGGCTTGTAAGGACCCCAGAGCCATTAGCCTAGTAACCTCCTATGATCCTATGATTCTACATGTAACTGTTAGGGTGTCTAGTTTTCAATGGGTGTTCTACAAGTCCCAAGTGCTGGAAACCCAATGTCTTGAAGCTAGGGACTTGAGCATCTTGTAACATGGGTAGCCTGCTGTTCATGCTTAAACGTCAATGTGAGTTTGGGCAAGCAGCCATGGGGGTAGGAACGCTGCTTGTGTTCAAGCTTGAATATGAATTCTAGCAAGCAGTCATAGGGAAGCAGCATGGTATTTAGTATTAGGGAATGAGAGATAAATTTTAGAATTAGTGAGTATGACAGAGATTTAGGGTTAGCGAGTATGAATGGTGTTTTAGGTTTGGGGTGATCAGCCAATTTAGATATAGGAAGGAGGTTGGAGTTTTAGGATTAAGGAGCAAGATGGGAGTTTTACAGTAAGAGTTTCTGATAAGGCTACAGAAGCTAAGTGGTCGTGGAGGATGAAACTGGTGAGAGTTCAAACACTTGCTTTTCAAGCAAGTGGCAGAGAACAAGAGTGTCATGAGCATGTAATACATGAGTGCTTGTAGTAGATCTCAATGTGGGTGTTCTAAAAGTGCTAAAGTTCCAAATGCTCAAAGCCAGTGACTCAAACATCTTGTAGCTTAGTAGGCTAATGCTTGTGTTTGAACTTGAATAAGACTTCAAGCAACCAGTTGTGGGGAGGGAGCAGGTAGCAAGCTTTAGGTATCAGTTCAAGGGTTAGAGTTTTTTGTTTATGGAGCTGGAAGAGAGTTTTAAGGTTATGGAGTGGGAAGATGGTTTTAGGTTTAGTGAGGGGTTGGAGTATAAAGGTTGTAGTGGGGAATGGGAGTTTTAGGCTTAGAGAGCAATTAGGAAATTTGGATTTAGGGGAAGGGAGAATGTAAAGCCATTTTAGGGTTAGCAGTAGGATTCTCTTGGGGCTACAGGAGCTAAGTAGTTATGGATATCGAATTAGAAGAAGTTCAGGCACTTGCTTGTTTCAGCATGTGGCAGAGAGCAACTGTATTGTGAGTATATAGCACAAGTGCTTTAAAAAGACACTTTTTATCCTCTTTGTATACTCATTTTGTTACTGTATGTATATGTAATCGATTATTACTGTTGTGGACCTTTTCTCCCCATGGCACTATAGAAATGCATAATTTGCCCAGCCAGGTTTTTCCACTCAAAAAATGCAAAATATAATTAAAAAATATTATTGTTATGTCTGGAGCTTAATGTTGTGGGACTACACAAAAAACTGAACCCCCAGATGGACATATTAAAAATAATAAATAAAAAACACTTGCACCTAATAGTATAATATCAAGCACTAAAATTAAATGACATCAATCATGCTGATGTACAGTATGTGCTATGTAACCTAACTTTCATTTATCAACAATTCTTTCTGGAGGCATTATTATCCCAACAGCAAACTAAGTGTTAAGCCCTTGGTCTCACATTGTGAGAAAGCTCCTTTTAATAGTCTTCTATAGAAAATGTCAAGACGATTTTGCCTGAGCTGGAAGCATGAAGTGAGTACCTCAATATCTAAAATCTCCAGGTTTATCAGAAATTCTTACCATGTCTTAAAAAAACTTTCTTTTTTTGTTTTAGTCATGTTTCTACTTAATGTAACAGCTTTAAAGTGTTTCCTGTTACTAACTATACAAAAATATATACATTTCTAGATCATTGTCATTGGTGGGTTATAAATTAATGCTGACAAACCTCCGTATTCCTGATTAAATGAGTTATGTTTGTAATGCTGATTAAAATTAAGGTGATTAATCTAGAACAATACAGCAATGCCATTCCTGCAATATTTTCCAGCAGACAGGCATAGTACTAATTGGCTCATTAGGGAATAGAAAGAGATCATCTGCAAATAAGGCTACTGCACCCTTTGAGAAAATATGCTGTTTACCTAGAGCAACCAGCTTTTGTCCTAAGAACACTAGTTAGACAGTATGAAAATTCTGAATAAAAGGGGAGCAAGTGGGTAGTCCTGCCTAACCCTTTTAAAGATACATTGGGTCTTGTAAATATAAGTGCTCAGCTATATAGTTGCTGTTAAACCATTGTAAATGATTTTATGACCTGAACAAACACTTTAGGGATTCTAAACAGTATTAGAGTATTAAAAAGATAGGCCACTTGACATTACCAAGTGCTTTTTCTGCATCTAGTTACAGGAGAGCTGAAGATTGCCCCTTTTCCATCCATTGTGTTGCCTTAGAATATTGTACCATGATGACCTACTCTTTTTTTTTTTTTTCCAAATATAATTTTTATTGTTTACACTTGAATTAAAGCATTACAGGTCATGACGTGTATACAACAGTGTTAACAATTACTGGATATGACCTATTACAAAGTAACAGTATGCTAACAAGAATGGATACATCACTTGCAATATTCCTCACTTGATATTACTGACTGTACCATTTTTTCCCATTTGTAAAACAATATTCAATCATTTATTTGTATATCATTTATTTAGGCTGACTGGCTACTACTACAATTGCACAGGAAAACTACCCCTCTTAACTATATACACTATTTACATTATGATGTCACCATAGTGTCTATTAACTCCATTTTGGGCTTTAAAAGGATAGAGAGTGTAAGTCCACTAAAGGAAAAAAATAAAGAAAAGAAAGGGGACGATTCTCATATGATCCTTAGCTTTGCATACTGAGGCCTGTTCCTTCATTTTTTATTATTTATTTATCTGTTAATATATCCATTAGCTATTTCCAATATTTCAGGTGGTAAATGAGTTTCCTTGGGCTTTTGTAATCCATTTACTTGCTAGTCTGTATTTCGTGGCTAAGACTTGAAATTCTTCCCATGATACTTTTGACCTGTCAAGCCAATTCCTTGCTATGTAGAATTTTAGTAGGACACATATTGTTATTATGATGTTTTTTTTTTTCCATAGGTGTGACATTGTCTGGCATTATGTGAAGTATTGCTGTTTCCCAAGATAGCGTTGTTTTAGTGTAACCTTTTTATTTTGTAGTTTGAATCTTAATGACCACCACAATTTGTAGACATTTTTGCAACTCTAAAATACATCCAATGTATCAGCTACTATTGTGGAGCAGAATGGACAGTATGGTGAGTTAGTGGGGTTGATTTTATGAAACAGGACAGGCGTGTGGTAGGTGTTATTATTAATCATAATTTGGGTATAGACCAATTTTTTAAAGGGGGGTAGTTCCAAGGTTTGTTTTATAGCTGCTAATTTTTGCTTTAGTGGAATATTGCTGCTCATTTCTTCCCTGTACTTTGAGTATAATAGCGTGTTCCGGTATTTGATTTTTGTTATTAGTTTGTAAGTATCGGATAACATTTTAGATCTGAGTGGTAACAGTTTTAGGATTTATTGTGTCAAGGAGATGTCCTAATCATCCATCACAATATTGGAGGTTATCGAGTTTACTATGAGTGTTATTTGCCTAATTATTATGTTATATTTCTTACTTACTTTTAAGGTAAACGTAATATTGTCCATCGAAGAGTTTTTTAGCGGGTAGAACTCCCAGACTGTGCAGCTTTTTATTACAGGTATTTATCTAGACTGAGCATGGAATTCGCTAACTTTATATCCATATTTGGATGAATTGGTTGTAGGAAAGTTAGGGATTCTTTAAGTTGTAGGGAAGCTATTAGTTTTTGAAAGGTTTCAATATTATTTTTGACTAATGGGTGGACTTTTAATGCTTTTAGGGTTCTATGGTTCAAAAGGGAAAGGCTCTTGGGTTTATGTTTGATGAAAGTAAGTGCTGGTAGCAAAGTTTAATCCACAGAGGTTGTCGTTCCTTATTTGTTGCCTCATAGCTTGCTATTTGGATAATGCAACTAGCACTTATGATCTCATACAGTTGGAAGTCAGGTAATCCAAGTCCCCCCTTTTCCTTGGGTAGCAACAGTCTATTATAGCTTATTCTAGTACTTTTAGGGAACCAGATGAACTTAGCTAGCTGAGTTTTCATTTTGTTAAAGGATTTATTAGTTATAGTATTTATGGTGGCATTTAAATGGTATAGAATTTTAGGGATAGTATTCATTTTTACTATTGCTGCTTTAGACAGGGGAGATAGATTTAGGTTTTCCCATCTGTTTATGTCATTTACCACACTGATCCTTGTTTTGTTTAGGTTATTATTTAATGTGTCCTGTCTAGAGTGATTAAGGATTACACCCAGGTATTTTAGGGAGGAGTCTACTTTAATTTTTGTTTAAGGGAAGTAGAATTATTTATGATTTAGGGGATTTAATGGGAAAATAACAGATTTATTTGGGTTTAACTCATAGTTTGATACTGTAGAGACCTTTGCTATAGAGTCTAGGATTTTTCCTAGATCAGTGTTTGGTAAATTGAAATAAATATTTAAATCATCAGCAAATGCTGTGTATTTTATTTGGATTTTTTAAATTTGCATGAAATGGTGGTGAGTTCTTTGGGATATTTGTAAAAGTAATGCTTCAATGTATATGTTAATCAGATAGGGAGATAGTGGGCATCCTTGTCGAGTCCCATTTGTAATTTTTAATGGTGTTGATTGTCTTTTGTTTATATAAAGTGTAGTGGTTGCATTCCCATATAGAGACAATCATATTACTGCATTCTTGTGGTATATTATACTGTTGTAGTAGTTTAAATAGGAAGCTTAAATTTACCCTCTCAAAGGATTTAGAAGTGTCTAATGCCAATGCATATCTTAGACATCTATCTTTAGTTAGTAGATGTATTAGGGGGTCTACTGTGAGGATATTGTCCCACACCTGCCTATGGCTCATGAAACCCAATTGTTCTGGGGATATTATATATGATAAAATGTTCATGATTATGTTTGCTAATATTGTTGATACTATATATATATATATATATATATATATATATATATATATATATATGTATATATTCATATATTCATAAGAGCTATAGTCTATAGTTGTTAGGGTTAGTGGCATTTGAGTTTGGTTTTGCAATAAAGATTGTCTTCTATTTGTTCATGTAAAGGTCAATGATACCAAATTCTGTTATGTAATTATACACTCAATAGGAGAAGCACAATTTGTTGCTTAAATTACTTATAAAATTCTGCCACAATCCCATCTGGACCTGGTACTTTCCCAAGTTTCAATTTGTCTGTAGCTGCATAATTTCTTGTATTATTTCATAATTTTGATGGGGGGTTGCCTGAGTTAGTTAAGATAACACACTTGTTTAGTTGTATAACTTTCACCACCTTATTTGTATCTTGCAATTTGTTATATATCAAGTGAAGATTATTAGGTCATGTAATTGCTTTTTTTTAGTTAATGCTTAGCAAACTTGGCTTATGTGAGTACAGTGCATTTTCCCATACTTCAACAAGTAAAATCATTAGTCCATTAGTAAAACATCTGCAGAGTAACTGTTTTAACAGAGGCTTCCCTTCGTTTACTGAAAAAATAAAAACTAAAACAGAAATATGCCATATAGAGCTCTCTTTTTAAAGATACTATCTTACATGAGCTAACAGTAATTACACACTAATCACTTTCATTATCTGTGCTTTAAAGGCATCAGCCAGTCTTCTACAGCAGACATCTTACAATCGCGAAAGCTCTGCATGCTGTTTATTTAAACAGTACTTTTTTTTCTTTTTTACCCCTTTTTCTTTTTGAAATTCCTTCTATTTCCTTTTACGTATCTGCTTTCTGCTTGTTATAGTCAATTCTTTAGTGATCTTGCAGTCTGTTTCCCGAGCGGCCTGTTTTATCTTCTTCATCGCCATTATTTCACAGGTTTCAAGCCTTCTTGAGTCCATTTTTAGACGTGAACCATATCAAGAGGAAGTTTTGGAGTCTCTTAGGTTTCTGTAGGTAGTGAGTTAACCTTTGAGTTCACAGATAGCTGGCTGTGGTGAGCGAAAGTGTGTAGAAGGGTTATGGGTCAAAGTTGACCATGTTACTTCCTGTTCTAGGGAACGTTTGGAATCTTGAGATGATAGTGGAGTCTTTACATGATTTTTAAGTAATAGAATATTTTAATAATTTGTACCTCCTATGCTGTTGAAGAATTAGTGGGTACTAAAGCTTGCTGAATAATGTGCGGTGATGCTTTTTAGTGCTCAGATGGAGCTAACTCTTATTTCTTTGCTTGGTAGCTCTTTGAAAGCCTTTAGAAAGACAGTCTTAGCCTCTTCTGTAGATTTTATATGGTATGAGTTTCTGTTGCTGTGAAATGTGCATACCGCTGGATATTTCATTTGGAACTTGATTTTTTTATTTATTAGATATGCACAATATGGTGAGAGTGCTTGTTTTTGCTGTTTAATGGGTAAAGGTAGGTCCTGGACTATATTTATTTTTTGTCCATTCCAGGTATTGATGTTTTGCTCTTTACTGCTTGTAGAACTGAATGGGTATGCGAGGCATTCATGATTCTCACATAAACTTGTCTTGGTGCTTCAGTTATTTGCACTTTCCTCAACACACAATTAATTCCTTCAGTGCGGATTTGCTGGGCGAGTTTGCTGTTCTCTAGGACTATAGCAAATATTTCTTTTTGAAATTGAAGGTAAATGGGTTTGTTCATACTTTTTTGGGATGCCTCTGATTAGCACATTGTTGCATTTTTATCTGGCCTTTAGATGTATTAGTTGATGTTGTTTCACTGATTCTTCCATGTAAGAAATAGTTTTCTGAATTTCTTCAATTTTTATTTCATTACTTAGGGACCTAGCTTAGTTTTTTTTCCAGCCTATTCAGGATTTGGTCCAGATTATTCCCGATCATGGTTACTTTTGTAGATAGGGTTTTAATCTCCTCTTGGAGTGGCAATAAAGCATTTTTGAGTTCTTCCATTGAGAAGGCCTGTTCCATTTTAAGTTCTGGGTCTGTTTTGGTCTGTCTGCCTGTTGTTTTGTAGTTTTCTGCCTTTTTGCGCATATCTCTTTTTCTGGTATTGTTAATAATGAAAGTCTGTTTTTTTGTTGTTTGGGGTTCTATTGATTCCAATGCTTTAATATACAGCTTTGTTTAATTTATTTCTTTCTTTTTTTATCTTTTTGCAGAGTAGCACTTACCAGCTGGCAAAGCCTGCTAACATGTTCTAGAATCCCTGTGCAGCAGTCTTTTCAAGATTCCATTAAAAAGTGCTCAGTCAGTGGTTCATTTTGCAAGATACTCACTATTTCTTGTTAATTATTTGTTTTAGTTGAGAGTGCAGCTTATTTGGAGGTTTTATTTGAGGCAGTAGATATCTGATTAGGTTAGATTGTTGTTTTCTCTCTGGAGCTGTGTGAAGTATGTATTTTCTAGCTGGCGACCGTCTTGGACTCCGACGACTTACTTTTAACTAATTACACTCGATCTGTATATATAAGAGTTGGGATAAGTAGAGATATCCTGGATGCCCAAATATGCATGCAAATTGTGCTATCCACATCTAGAAGAGCAATTGGCTTGGAACTAGATAGAACAGAAGGGGGTCTTGTCAAGTTTCAGAAAGGGAACTAGAAGAGACCATTTCCAGATGGTATTGATTATAACCATAAAGATAGAAAGGATAGCTATTCTAACTCATTGTTGCACTTCAAAAGTTGCCACCCATACCATCAGAGGAAGGGGGTGGCTAAAGGACAGATGGTGCGATTATCTAGATTGGTGAGTGATGAATGCTTATTTAAGCAGGAAATGTTCAAGTTGATTGGGATGCTGATGGACAGGGGGTACCCGCTTAAATTGCTATTGAAGTTAAAAAGAGATGTATACAAACAGAGAGGTTCATTGTATTCACCTATTTTGTGTGGGTTGAATGATTTGGAAAAGAACCAGGAAGTGCCCAAAGGAACAAATTCACTTGGAGCATGTTTTGTTTTGAAATTCAACAAGAGAAGTGAGGATATAGTTAAAGTGTTACGTAGGATGTGGGAGTACTGTTTAAGTGACACCACAAAGGGGACACTGGGAATATATCCCAGAATTGTTTATAGTAAAGGTGACAACTTGAAAAACATTCTGGAGTGTGAGGTTAGGAACAGAGTATCCAAGATGTCTAAATGTGGTTATTGTAGATGCTGCAGGTATATAGCAGAAGGATCCTATGTGTGTGTAAAAGGGTGGGGGCATAGTTTATCCTGCCCGGGGAAATGTAATTGTAACACCAATAATTTAGTGTATGTGGCCTTATGTTCAACCTGCGAAGCATTTTACATAGGTATGACCACTCGTAAATTTCGTGAAAGGATTGTTGAGTATGTGAGAGCTATCAAGAATAAGGACTCCCACAATGCACTTTATATTCATAGTACGAATTGTAAGGATTTTAAAAAATTTTTATTCTTCGTTATAGATAGAGTATTGTTAGAACAGGGAGGGGACATTAATAACAGGGTAGCTTTATTAGAAACTATGTGGCAGTTGAGATTAAATGCCACTAGATACCCTGGTATCAATGATTATATTTCTTTAAAACCAGTTCTGAAATTCAAGGCCAGCATCATATAAAAAGCTTTTTTTGTTAAATGGTTTTAAACTACATATATTAATACATATATATATATATATATATATATATATATATATATATATATATATATTTGAAGTTAAGTGCTAAACCATTGTATGCATATATTGGGTTGTGACAAGAATGTTTGGATTTTATAAAAATTGTAAAAAGGGTTTTTGGTTACAATTGTTTAATTGAAATTAATTAATTGAATGATGAGGTGAAGTCATTTTGACTCAATAGTATAAAATGTGTTTGTTTTATGTGTAACACTGACTCTGATGAAGCCATTCATTTGGTGAAAGCGTTTAGTCGGTGAATTAAAAGGATTTACTTCCAAGGCTTGGTGTGGTTACTGGTGTTTTGCGGCAGTGATCATGTTTTTTCTACTTTAATTGATTATAACCATGCCACAGCACTACTACAGGCTTTCCAAACAAGAACAAGAGCTGAGGAAGGAAGGGCTTTATATAACTCAGGTGGCAGGCCATCCATTCATCGTGCCTTATTGAGTATTAAATTTATTAATGGCCACTAATACTTGCTCTGTGGTAAAAGGTTAATAAAGAGCGTAAATTTGGTTCTGAATTACGCTGGAGTGTCATGCCTTAAATCTAATGCTATAAGGTTGCGAAGCTGCTGGCCAGAAGAAGCTTGATATAAACTACAAAATTAGGCTCTAAAAGATTCTAAGGATGCTTCTATAGTAAAATGAGATGGTGGCTGTTATTTTTCACTGCCTATAAGAGGTACAGGTGTCTGTCCACTTGCCTGCACTTCCTAGCTTGCTTAGAATACTCCCCTGGAGTCATCTTATAGTATTGAAACCACACTTTATCAAGGCTTATTTGCATTTTATTGGTAATAATTTCCTGCATGTTAGTGTTAATAGAATACTTGCTGGAAGAATGGAGTTTATGTTGAGACCACACCTGTGACATTCTGTTGTATTCAGCCTGTAAATGAGACAACACCAGGTTCCAAGACTTCCACTGAACATTCTCCCCAGACCTTAATTTTGCATGCAAGAAGCCCTTATATCCCTCACATAAATAGTGTGTGTGATATTTTAATGCTGATGCACTGTTAGAAATTTTTGAGTGTTATCAGAAACCTGTTGTGGAAAGTCCATTCCTATAATATAGTATGGGTACAGTTTTTAGGTTTTGAAGGTGGTGTATTTGCTGTAAACAGACATGTAAGAACACTGGTAAAAGTATGGCAAAAAAGTACATTAAAACTGGAACAAAAATCTTAGCAACCTTATTCTGAAAAAAAGATGGTTGTGTTTATGTTCAAGGATTTCCAGCAACTTTTAATAAATGAAAATGAAACAACATAAGGCAAATCTAACTACAAGATGTAATTTTTCACTAAGAATCAGGAAAATAGGAAGCTAATTTATGGTTATGGAAGGCAGTTGATCATGAACTAAATAAAGCTTTATTTTACTAATTGTGCACAGCCTTTTATTATTTTTTCTTCTTTTTCAGCTAAGCAATCAATTAAAAATATTTAAATGTCAAGATTCTAAAATCACTTTACACAAACCAACTAGTAAAATAATTGAATGATAAGCAACAACGTCTTATAAATATACAAATTTAAGATAATTTGGTTGGCAAGTAAGCACTGCTGTCATCAAAGTAAAGTTTTTTCTCCATTTCAAAAATTACTTTATGCAAATATTTTCATTAAGGCATTCATATCTGCAAGCATCTTATGTAAGCACAAGCATAGGGGTTTCAGCCCAAAACTTCGGCTTGAATTTTTTATTTACCTATTCTCTAGATTACAAGAGAATAAGAGATATTTTTAATAAAAACTGGGCAATTATCCTGGAAGACAATAGTCTGAGCAAAGTGCTGGGTGATAAGCCTGGATTCACATACAGAAGTGGGCCGAATTTAAAATGTTTGCTAGAAAAGAAAAAGAAACAAAATAAGATCACGGGAATGAATAAGTGTGGAACATGTCAGCCATGCAAATTCATTAAACTGGGAAACAAAGTGAGGATAAGAGATATGACCTACTTAATTAATGGTAGATTTAATTGTGAATCTAAAGGGGTGGTGTATGTAGCGTGCTGCGAAGTTTGCCTATCATACTATATTGGAAAGACAGAAAGAAAAATTAAACAAAGGATCTATGAGCATCAATATTGCATTAATAGAAGGGACACCACAAACGCATTGGCTAACACATAGTAGACAATCCAAATCACAGATGGCAACTAAAATTAGAAGAAAATGAATTAATGTGGCAAATTCGTACATCAGCACATATCCCACCAGGCCTTAATGAATATGCATCAATAAAAAGCATTTTGAAGTTAAAGGCACTTTTTAGGTAGAATGGTGGTCAACTATAAAATTCATATAAATCATAGTAATAAATAGAAATGGTCAAAATAAAAATATATATACATATGTACACTAGTAAAGTTTTAAATAGAAGGAATTTTGGTAAGATGTAAAAATAAATTTAATATAAGATGCTAAATAGGGGTAAGCATATGGAGACACCCATAAGGTAGGGCATATAATCATTTTAAAGTATATTTACACAATAATGAATTTTAGGATTTTGAATAAAGTCTGTGTATTATTAGTCCTATTATTACTTTTATTATTACTATCATTTTTAAATGATAGCATACGCAATAGGCATGTATGCATTATATTTAATGAGGTTTTTAATGATAAGTAAAAAGCAATGTTTAAGGTTGCACAATGTGCAACTACGTGTCATTATGAGTTTTGATGCCAAGGCTGTTAGTTAAAATAAGTTAAATTTATTATGTTTTGATAGCAGTATTTAATAGTATTCGCATAGGTAGTACATATTTTTTGTAATTACATAAGCACAAATGAATGTTACATTGCAAGTTTTTAAATAAAGTAAAAACAGATAAAGTAGTTCAATTAAGAAAGATAATTGTATAATTAATTAATGAATGTACGTCTATATAAAGGCGGTATGTTAAAGTTTTATTTTGTCTGATGAAGGTGGGGCACTGACCCCATCGAAAGCGCTCACATTAAATTGGAATTTTTAACATTTAATAGCCTGCTGAGTAACCTTTCTTGGCTTCACTTGCTTTTTGTGTATCTTATGTAAGCTGCCATTTTCATTGTGCTTTAAGAAGTTAATAAATTCATCATAGTAGTTTGTTCTTTTTAACACATTACCACCAATGGAGCTCTAGAAGGTTTGCACCGCAACTTCCAATGGGTGGAGCCTATGCATTTTATAGATTCAAATTATGTTCTTACATTTCAAACAGATGCTCGTATCTCTGCATTCAGAGGAATTACTGAAGAAGTGTAAATGGCCAACTCCTCAGCACATACTATTTTTATAGAGGTAATATACTTTAGGGTCTAGGTCTTAAATTGGTTTTAAAAGTTACAGTAAACCCAGTAACTATGGTCTAGTACTTAAAACTATAAATTACTGTTAGCACTACCAACTTCTTCTTGTTTTATTGGCGCTTTGTTGCAACACATTTTTCAAGTATTTCCTTTTTTTCTTTAATACTGTTGCATAATGTTCTTTCTGTTTTCCAGCATAACGACTTTTACTCTCAAACATTGCAAAATAAACAACATTGTTATTCTTATAATAGGATCAGTCTTCAGTCTTTAAAAATATCTGATTTACAAGGGTAAGGACAAATAAATGATTTACTCTAATTAATATAACAAGTGCGGCAGTTCCCACATTTCACCATACATACTTTATATAAGTGCCTTTAGCTGATATTGTATATATGAAGCAAGACTTATTTCCCAAAACTTCATTAAATTTAGAATTCATTAATATAACATCCTAGTCATTTTTGGTAAATCTTTCTACTTAATTTCATATTATGCTATACATGCTGAGCATGCACACTGAATTATTGTCATCAGTTTTAAGATTACTAAAGGAGCAAGCACTTAATGTATCCTTAAATGATGGTGCCATAGTACAATTATGTACTTCTGCTTTAAGTCTTTCTAATAAATACAATTCTTTACATCTGGAGTGACTTGCTATAACTGCATACCAACTAATGATTATCAATATGCTCTTTCCAATAGTCAAATAATTCTTCTTTGATCTTTTCAGATTATAATATTAAATCATACTAGACTACCTACCCTTTTGAGCCAATTTAAGCCTAGACAGTTTCCCCTTTTGTGCTCAAAATAATCTATACCCATTGGGTTATAGATCAGCCTTACCCATTCCATGGTCAGTAATTATATATTACCCCAAATGAGAATAAGTGTGATCATACCATACATAATGAGAGGGGACTCATGCAAGGGATAAAGCATTTAGGGGCTGCATCTCTTCATTAGTATTACAGGGGACAGTCCTAGCATATATTTTCTGTTTCCCATCCATCACTCTAAGTTGCATTTGACTATGAACAGGGATGAGTTTTATTTTATGTGGGCAGAGAGTCTGTTTCTCAGCAGTAATATCTGGAGGCATACCTGTCCCTCCAAACCCTTTTGCTTATGTCACAGAAGAGGTTTAAATCTCAAGGCTGAGTATTCCTGATGCCATTTTACTTGCTGATGTGCAGTTAATCCATCAGTAAGGGGGAAGGAATGCGTTACATGCCAGACACATGTCACATCTTAACAGTCTCTAGGATACCAAGTATAGGATTTTAAGTTGGTCCATGAAGGATGTGCTGTTTAGGCCTTGCATCCATTTTGTAAATTATCTCTGTGGGCATTCCAGATGTTGCATGTGTCTGGACAGATACATGACAAAGTGGACATATTTCCAATGACTGGCCTAATGAGGCTTGACTAAAGGGGGACAAATGCATCCCCAGATCTAGACACAATCCCTTTGTTTATAAGCTGTGCAATATAAAAGAACATTCTTACAACAACACATGTTGGAAAAAACTAGGGTCATGGTCTACATAAATACTCAAATCCTAAACAACCGAGTCAACACTTATGGGTCTATTGTCAATGTGGTAGTTCCCTGGGGTAGATGACTTCCCAAAGGATACAATAATGCATTTTTTGGCATTTAGTTTCAGTCCATTATTCAGGCATCAATTATTTATTTGAAGTAAACCTTCCTGCAGGATTGATTTGTATTTGGGGATTTAAAGACTACTCCTAGCTTGCAGTCATCAGAAAGCTTAGTCAGCCAGAGCCCTTTAATACTGGCTTTTACTTCAGAAAATTAGATGCCAAACAGGAGATGTCACAGCACAGAACCCTGGGAGACTCCACATATGGCTAGTCTTTTAAAAGAGGTAACTTCCCCTATTTAGATTTCCTGCATCTTATCTGTGAGCCAGCTGACAATTCAGTTGGTGACATATTGGTTTATTCACAGTTTATTCGGGCCTGAGTGTAGAGTTGTGTCAAAAGCTTTGGCCAGGTCGAGGTTTGAGGTGTGCACAGTTTTGCCTTCATCCATTGCTTTGGTAACATTTTCAAAAAATCCATCAGATTGAGTAAATATGACCTGTCTCTGATGAATGCAGACTGAGATGGGTCCAGTGTTTGGAGATTCCCTCTGTCTGAACAGGTTTACTTCCATTTGTTTGAGAATGGCATGTGCGATCGTGCATTTGCCTGACTCAACAGTGTGAATTACAGAACACTTCCGAGGACAAATGTCGAAAATGGTTTGATGGAAAACCATTTTCGACATTTGTCCATGTGTTTCAATGGCATAGTGCATTCACATTATAGCCATTTGAATCCCTGTGAGTCAGTGTTGCATTTTTTTGCAGTTGTCCTTTCGATGGAATGCATGTCAGACAATGAGCTCACGACCAAATGGAGGTAAACAGTCTGAATTATTATTTCCTTGATAAATCTTTCCATGGTCTGCATATGAAGCTTGACTTAGGCTCTCTAATTTCCAGGGTTCACCATTATGCAGGAGAATGATTGTAGCTGTTCTCCTGTCACTTGGCATAAAATATGCATGGAGACCGAGACTGAGCAGTGTTGTTAGGGGTATGGCTAAATCATGCTTCGTGCTATTTAAGATTCATCCATGGTTATTGTTAGGACTCATCAATGCAGTATTTTTAGTCATAGGACTTTAGGACTTGGTCTTGCATGATAGCTGGAGGTAAGCCAGTTTCAGGTATATCTTGAAGGACAGATGGAGGCGAAAGAGTGATACAATTAGAGCTAAATTTATTCACTACAGTAGGTTCAGTATATCTTCAGCCTCACTGTAGGTAACATCATTTGCAATCAGCTCAGTGCATTGCTACATTGTGCCTTTGACATTATGAACAAAACTAAAATATGCCTTTTGTTTGTCTTTGGCTTGGGTAGCTGATTTTGCCTCAAACTTGACTTTAGTGGATTTTATTAACCTCCTAAGTTTTTTGCTTATTTTAGTGACAAGTGCTCTAACATTCTGGAATTACTTTTCCTACATTTGGTCAAAATTATTTTCCTTTTATTGTAAAACTTGTTGATAATATGATTCCACAATGTGAGTTTGTTTCTAAGTTTTACTTTACACTTACTTCTATGACGTCCAGCTGCATCTAGTGTTTGCATGCTTGTATGTTGTGGTGGTGCACATTTATGCATAGTCAATGAAGTTAACTGGGGTTGGTGGGAATTTGAAGCTTGCCAGTGTATCACTTAGAAGTAGGTCGTTTGTCTTAAGGAAATTTCTAAAGATACCTCAGTTGGGAAGGACCTCTGGTTTCAGTTTTATTTCAAATGAGACTACTTTATGGTCAGGCCTAACAAATGATGAAGACATGCAAGGGATGGTGCAAGATGCTCCCATATTAGTAAGGACAAAACTGAAGATGTTATTCCCCCTAGTGGGTATTCTGACTAATTGTTCCAGGGTATTTGTATTGACAAAGTTCGGGAATGTGCACTAGTGGTGGTATAAGTTTCCCAGTCAATAGTTGGATAGATTAGATCACCTGGAATAATGGTAGTGAGTTTAATGCTGAGTGATTCTAGTTTATATATATAGGTGTTGTGGCTTAGGTTTGTTATAGATGGAATTCTATATCTATAGAATGTGTAGTACGGGACCCTTCTGATGGTTATTTGGACATGAAGAAGCTCCACTGCATCATGCAGCCTTGATGTGAGTGTCTTCTGGATGTAGATAGAGACACCCCCCAACTTTTTTCCCTCCTGTGCAGTAGCTGGTCTAAACATGTTGATGGTGTTATAAACCTGCACAGCTGGTATGCTCTCCACTATTTTAAAGCAAGGTTTCAGTCACTAAACAGATGTGAATATGTTCCAGGATAAGAAGGCCTTGGAGGGAGTGGAGTTTGCTGTTCAAACTCCTAGCGCTGATCAGTAACATCTTCATATTTTCTTTTGCTTGTTTCATTATGTTGGTAGGTTTAGCAGGTTGGCATTGCCTAAAACAGGCACTATGAGAGGGGACAATGTATTTTCCAGTAACAGAAATGTTAGTGGGCACAGATGCAGGCCATTGCTGGCAAAGTAATATGGTCTGTCAGTCATATCCTCCCAGGCTGACAAATATTACATCATGGCATTATCCTTGGAGAAGGTAGAATGCTTATCAGTGCTAGACTCATACCTGCCTTGGACTCATAGTCTAAGACCTCCATCATATCTCTCTTCTTATATTTGAGAGAGGTACACCTGAAGTCATTGACACTGCCATAAGCTATATGAGTCATACTAGTAGCTGTTAATCAAGGACTAGAATGCATTCATGATATGATGAACCCTGGCACCAGATAAGCAACTAACCATCCTTATTTCCTTACTCAGCCTAGTAAGAGGGACATGTGTATGTCTTTCAATGGAGTCACCTATAACAAGAATGTTTGGTTGGGTTGATGCCTGCCTTATGGGCTCAGCATTTGTGACTTTGGAACTCCTTGTGCTATGTAAGAAAATAGGCTTAATTTGCTGAGTATGTTTTCTGCCTGTGTTGTGTTTTTGAGACCTTTGACGTTTAAGCAAGTTAATCTTTAGAACCTCAGCATATGATGTATTATGTGATTTGTAATGGCCTTGGAGAGGTGTGGTGTGTAGTGTACTGCTGATGTTTTGGTGTCTAAGTTTACTGTGTGTGAGGTTTTTATTTGCAAAGATGTTATATATGTACATCTCTCACACACAGTGTTAAGCTGTTTGAGTAATAGATGACGTCAGACAGCATGAGACTATTCTTTCACTGTCTCAAGATGCCCATCTCAAGCAGGCTGGCTAGAAAAGTTGTGGGAAAGTGCTAGTCCATGTTACTGACAGGAGTGACTCTGAGGGCAAAGGGTAACTATAAATGCTTGGAGTTCAGTTTTAGAATAATGTTTGGGTTGACTTGCTACTGAGTGTTTAAATTTGTATGCAAAACAACTAGCTTGGAAATCTTCTTCTGCCTCCCGCAAAAACCAATAAAGTAATTATAGTAAGAAAAAGAAAACACTAATTTGATATTAAAATCAGTGTAGGCAGTATCAGTATACTCAATATTAAGCAATTTTATTAAAGGTCTTTTAGCCTGGTGAGTAGCTTAAGGGGAGGGAATTTGCAAAATGATACTTATGCGCTTATGGTCAACAGCCAATAAATTATGAGAGAAAGGGAATAATGTTGTAAAAATATCATATGGGACAGGCAACAACAGATACACTGGGTTTAAGAACACAATTACAACATGGTGGGTAGGAAGGAATAAGAATTAGACCCTTGGCTCTGGGATGACTGGCCTGGAACTGCCTTAATGCAAAGACAATTCCTGAACTAGTGTGACATACAATCAGTACACAAGAATGAAACTAGAGTTTAATAACAACAGTTGGACCACTTTAATAGCAAAGATGCAGTGCAGCTGTGTGCAGGAATTGCTAATGCAGGTTTAAAGACCTTAGCTAAACTAGATCTGGACTGTCAAAATGAATTTAAAATCAGATCAAAAAATAAAATGCTTATCTGTCTTTCCCTGTCTCATGGAACTATTACAATGCAATTATTACATTCAACAAAAGTATTTCTTGGAGGTTTTAAAAGTTTAGGAACATTTCTTTTCTTTTATGGCAAGCATGACAGTAGTCAACACTAAAATAAATTAGTTCATAGACATGCTCAGGCAACCCAGCATTAAGAAAATATTTAGAAAATACTTGTATTCCAGAAATAACATGAAGCCAATAAAACAGCAAGAGTTTTCATCTCTATAAACATTATCTGGGCATAAGACTTCATCCAGCTTCAAAAATGCCTGGCATGTAATGTTTCATTTAAATAATGTCTGCAAATATAGGATCACATTATGTGGCCAGTCTTTTTTCCTCAACTTTTTATATAACAATTGAAATTCACTGACTAATTTAAACCAAAATGTCTAGAAGTATCCACTCTAGTTTGTCATGCATATTCTAAGTATTTCATCCACTGCCCTGTGCTCCTATATAGTCATAGATACATGCTTTAAGACATAGGTTCATAGGTTCATAGATGTGTAGTAGGCTAATGGCCCTGGAGCCTTTACAAGCCTAGCCCATAGGATTACCCTGGCATCATGCCACCTGACCTTAGTTCCCAGTGGCTCTGTCGAGTAGAGCCACTGAAGTAATCCCTGTGGTGAATTTTCTATTTCCCATCCACTCCTCAAGATTTCTCTTGAAGAGGTCCAGTCAGGTGCTCTGTTTAACATGCATGGGAAGTCTATTCCATAGCATGGGCAATCTCTGGGTAATGAACCTGTCTTTCCAGCATGTTCTATTGATTGTGGTAATGAGGTTGAGGTGTCTATGGTGTGGAAGGATTGGGATTTTTATAGATGTAGTATTTCTAACAGAGCTGGGTCAGACATGGCTTTGTAAGTCAAGCAGAGATCACCTCTAAGTAGGTGATATGAGACAAAGAATAGTTGGAATTTTTTGAGTCTGTCCATATAGAACAAGTGTTTAAGGCCTATGATCCTCTTTGTGAAGTACTTTTGTGGCCTCTCCAGTTGTTGCAGGTGTCAGGTGAGATACATGCCAAATGGGGCATTGTACTCGATGACTGGCCTAATGAGGAAAGAGTAGAAGGAAACAATGTCCTTTTTCTTCCTGGATAAAAAACCCTTAGTAATGAGATGTGCCACATAGAAGGACTTTCTGACCACAGTGGCAATGTGGTGGTCAAAAGAGAGGTTGCTGTCAATCTGTGTTCCCAGATCTCTTATAATGCCTTCTGTGTTCAATGGACTACCATCGATGTGGTAATTCATGGGACCTGGGTTTTTCTCAAAGGAGATGATGGCACATTTTTTGACGTTGAGCTTAAGGTGATGGTTCTGACACCAGTCGTTGGTCTCAGTGAGGCCTTTCTGTAGGATGTCAACATCCCTTGTGAAGTTAATATTGGCTCCCAACTTGCAATTGTCTGCGATCCTTGTCAGCCAAAGTCCTTTTGTGTTGGCCTGGACTTCTGAGAAGTAGATATCAAACAGGAGAGGACCCAGGATCAATCACAGTGGGACTCCACTCATGACTGATTGGCAGTCTGACTTGGAGTCAGCTAATTTCACACTGTGGGTTCTATCTGTGAGCCAATTTGCAACCCACCTAGTGATATAGGGATTGATGCCTAGCTTAGTGAGTTTTTCTATGATTACTGAGTGGGTAATGGTATTAAAGGCCTTGGCCAGATCAAGGTCAGCTGTATGAACCACCTTGCCTTCATCCACAGCTCTGGTGACTGACTCAAAGAAGTCGACCAAGTTGAGCAGGCATGATCTACCCTTCACGAAACCAAACTGTGTGTGATCCAGAGTTTGGAGATTTGCTATATCCTTGTTTATTAGGTCCATGATGATGCGTTCCATAGCTTTGCATATCAGACTTGTCAGCCTAATAGGGCAATAGTTCCCAAGGTCTGTAGTCGCTCATCCTTTGTCGAGAAGGATGACTGCAGCAGTGCGCCATTAGGTAGGGACAAAGCCTGAGGTGAGGCTGTGATTGAACAGGACACACTGGTGAGGTGCCAGTTTACTCTGTAGTTCATGTAGAACACAGCCAGGGATATTGTCAGGTCCCATAGAAGCTGTATTATTGGCCCTGGACAGTGCTGTTTTAACCTGTGCAGCAGTAATACTGGGTGCCTGGCAATCTACTGGTATTGTGATTGGTCCTTTGGGGGGGGGGTAAAGTTGGCACTGACTCTGTCAGCCAGTATATTGGCAATATCTGTTGACTCAGTATAGGAGGTACCATTGTGCAGTAGCTCAGAGCAAATCTGGGTATTGCCGTGGAATTCTTCACATAACTATAGAAGGCCTTGTGGTTGTCTTTACTATTTGCTGCAATTCTGTTTTCATAGCTAACTTTAGAGGATTTGATGAGGGATCTCAACTTTTTGTTGAGGCTGATAAGGAAGTTTTTCCAGTCTTGGCACATCACCTTATTCCACACATATTAGGTTCATAGGTTCATAGGCTGGTACTAGGCTACCAGCCCTAGGGCCTATACAAGCCTAGCCATAACAATTCCCTGGCTATTTCTTCCCACACTATTTAATTTATCCTTACAGTTGATAAATTATTAGTTTTCTTATACATACTTTTGATTGCACTAAACGTATGGCAGAGAGGATGAAAACTCTAAAAATTCAGCAAGAAGTTGCTTATTGCATTTTTAAAGGTGATGCAAACATTAACAAAAAGAGTTTTAAATCCATTGCACCCCACAACATGTTTACATAAAACATTATTTCTTTTTTCATTTGATGATATGTGAATGCACGTACATTATGTTTTTCATTTTTCTATTTGTTTTTCCTATATCAAAGGAGTCACATTGGAAACTTATTATAATGTATGCTCAGATTTGCTTGTAAAAAAAAAAAAAACAGAAGGCATAACTTGAGATAGTAATGTAACAAAAGAATGCTAGGACCTTCATTAATACATCTATACATATCACAATCATGGCACTATTCATTGCCATTTTTACAATCGTGTTGCCATTACTCTCATCATTGCATTCCAAAATGTTTTTTTATTAAATCATGCCTCCTATTATTAATGAAAATGTGGGTACTGCCCACACATCTAAATAATTACAGGCATCCACTCAAAATCCTCCAACTGTCTTGTAAAAATTTCTTTTTACCACCACTACCTACATTTTAAGAAATACACATGGCTGTATCACATTCCTTGGTTCCAAGATTTTCTCCACTGATCAATTCATCTAAAACCTTCTCTGTATAACCTGTCATCAAGAAACCGTCCTTTATTGAAAGATGCAAATCTTCCATATCTGATCTTAAGGTTGATAAATTATTAGTTTTCTTATACATACTTTTGATTGCACTAAACGTATGGCAGAGAGGATGAAAACTCTCAAAATTCAGCAAGAAGTTGCTGATTGCATTTTTAAAGGTGATGCAAACATTCAACTTGTTTTCCTTTATATAAAGCATGGTATCTAAAAACACTTTACGTCTATCCTATATCATACAAAATTCTAAAGCCTGGGTACCAGCCTTTGTACAATCTACAGTTTAAAATGCTGTACATCTCTTGTTATTTTCCTGACCACAAAATAAAGACTTTAATAAATCTCATATAAACTGAAATTCTTTTAAAATATTATTTTTTGTAAAAAATAATCATTTTCCCAGTGTGCCATTACTTGGTTTGCAAAGGTGGGGACCATTGTGGCTCCAACTGCTACCCCAAATTCTCATTGAAAATAATCGCTTTTAAAAACAAAATCATTATACTTCAAAATGTTTTCAGTACTTTCACTTACAAATTTTTAATTTACAAAAATAGGTACCACCATGCAATGAAATGTTGCAAACCCTTTCACTGACTATATCTTGGTGTATGACTGCACATAAAGATTTGAAGATGATTCTTGCACAAATGCGATAGTGCTATTCATGATGTTTACGAATGAGCATAGCCAAGGCAAGATTCATAGAGATCATTTATGCTAATGCAAAAGGCCTTAAAAATAATGAGATGCAAATGAGAAATGTTGTAAAGTGTAGTATGCAAATGAGGCAGTTTTGCAATTCATAGTATGACATCCCTGTATTATACACATTCCTTGTTAAATGTGATGCTTCGCATTTGATATTGGAGTTGCAATCCACAAACTTGTTTGTCCAAGTATGCACAAACACTTTTCTGACACAGAAATGAATTATTTTCCATAGAAACCCCTTCATTAACTTGCATTAAATATGCAGAAACATTAAAATGACACAATAAATTATTTTGCTCAGCGATCACTTCACCAGTGTGATCATGTATGCAGAAGCACTTCTTTGACACACAAATGAATTATTCCACCCAATTACCTTTTCAGTAATATTTTCTTCTATGCACAAGCACCAAAATGTAACACTCATCCAAGTGACCCTTTCAGTATTATGCCCTAGTATGCACAAACATTAATATGAATGTCACCCATGTGACCCCTTCAGTAGCATGACCTAATATGCAGAAATGCTAAAATAAAACCCAAGTAAAGAAACATGCTTTAGTTATGCACAAGCACAAAAATGAAACATTCACCCAAGCAACCCTTTCAATAACATTCACTCGTCTGCACAAGCCCTTAAAATGAAATATTTCTTCAAGTGACCCCTTCAGTCCAAGTATGCACAAGCAAACATTTCTACAAGTGACTCCTTCAGTAATATGTCCAGGTATGCACAAGCACTAAAATGAAACATTTCTACAAGTGACTCCTTCAGTAATATGTCCAGGTATGCCCAAGCACTAAAATGAAACATTTCTACAAGTGACTCCTTCAGTAATATGTCCAGGTATGCACAAGCACTAAAATGAAACATTTCTACAAGTGACTCCTTCAGTAATATGTCCAGGTATGCCCAAGCACTAAAATGAAACATTTCTACAAGTGACTCCTTCAGTAATATGTCCAGGTATGCACAAGCACTTAAATGAAACATTTATACAAGCGACTCCTTCAGTAATATGTCCAGGTATGCACAAGCTCTAAAATGAAACATTTCTAAAAGCGACTCCTTCAGTAATATGTCCAGGTATGCCAAAGCACTAAAATTAAACATTTCTACAAGTGACTCCTTCAGTAATATGTCCAGGTATGCACAAGCACTTAAATGAAACATTTCTACAAGCGACTCCTTCAGTAATATGTCCAGGTATGCACAAGCTCTAAAATGAAACATTTCTACAAGTGACTCCTTCAGTAATATGTCCAGGTATGCCAAAGCACTAAAATTAAACATTTCTACAAGTGACTCCTTCAGTAATATGACCAGGTATGCCCAAGCACTAAAATGAAACATTTCTACAAGTGACTCCTTCAGTAATATGTCCAGGTATGCACAAGCACTTAAATGAAACATTTCTACAAGCGACTCCTTCAGTAATATGTCCAGGTATGCCCAAGCACTAAAATGAAACATTTCTACAAGTGACTCCTTCAGTAATATGTCCAGGTATGCACAAGCACTTAAATGAAACATTTCTACAAGTGACTCCTTCAGTAATATGTCCAGGTATGCACAAGCACTTAAATGAAACATTTCTACAAGCGACTCCTTCAGTAATATGTCCAGGTATGCACAAGCTCTAAAATGAAACATTTCTACAAGTGACTCCTTCAGTAATATGTCCAGGTATGCACAAGCACTAAAATGAAACATTTCTACAAGTGACTCCTTCAGTAATATGTCCAGGTATGCACAAGCACTAAAATGAAACATTTCTAAAAGCGACTCCTTCAGTAATATGTCCAGGTATGCACAAGCATTAAAGTGGAACATTTCCCAAAGCTACCTCCTCAGTTATATGTCCAGGTAAGCAGAAGCACCAACTAATCCCCCCTCTCATCTCAGTATTCTCCTTGAAAACTGCTGCTTACTGGCATTAATTCTGGGCTATTGACATTCTTTCTATATAAATGACCACATTATAGATTCATGTCTATGAATCAAACTCATGAGCATATATGTAAAGCCCCTTAACAACATAGTAGCAGTCCCCCTATTACGTATGCATTAATCATGTTATGCTTTTCTGAGGGGGTGGGGGTTCATAAAAAGTCCTCCAAATTTCCAGTTATCCTGAAAGTCTTGGATTTGCATAACCATGCAGCACCACTCTTCAAAAATCACTACTATGAAAATGCAAAGACCCAGATTAAGAATACCATCCTAAGTCATTTTCAAGGACTACCCTGCCCACAATATTCTCTTTAAAAAGAATCTCATGTAAAGGAAGGACACCTAAAAACAATTTACCTTCAGGCTAAATCTATAAAATTAGAAACTGACTTCATTTAGACCCTTTTGCAGAAACAATTAGATGTAAAGAAGGATTTTCTTCATATTTATGCACTTTTGAAATTTGAAAACTCACTCACATTATAAGATCCTTAATGACGAAATAGTCATTAATAGACTGAAAAATACTTCCCTGTACCCAACTTTTATATAACAAACTGTTTACAAAGCTGTATCTTTCGTTAACATCAATTATAGTAACCTGTTTGGAATAATTTTATACTAACATTATTAAATTATCACTTAAGGCATGGACATACAATAGCAGATAAGCAAACAAACCATGCTAACACATTTCATGCATTATGCATTAGGTATAACCTTTTTTAATTATTATGGTTTTCAAGCAAAAAAAAAAAAAACAAAAAACATTTTGGATTCAACTCTGTGCACATCAGAACTGTAGGCCCCCCACCCCCTTCAGCTCTCATTATCATTAGGTATGTTCACTAAAGCATCCCTCTCTACTTTAGATAAATTATTCCATTTATAACACAAGATTCTAAATTCCCATTGTGAAGCAATGTGCCTTGTACAGATGAAGTAGATATGCTGCACAATATCAAATTCAACATATATTTTAGGTAGTTGTGGAAGTAATTGCATGTTATAGATGCTGCTATGGACAGCATGGGTGTGTATTTTATATTTCTTTACAAAATAAATTGACTGGTCACAAAACCATTCTTAACCATAACCTGTATCTCCACAGAGTGTCAGAAACATATTTAATGATCAGATAATTAACTATAATTATTTACAGTTCACATTCCATATACAGTTTATAAGCTACATTCACAAAGATACGGTGGATTTGGCATTGAGAGCAACATATATATATATATATATATATATATATATATATATATATATATATATATATATATTTATATACACCTTCAGCGTGTTACAACTTTAAAGAAATTATATACACAAGGAATTAGGATACCATTTGAAGAAAATTTGTTAGTAGAATTTATGGAAATTAAGTTGTTAGAAGAGAGCATCACCTGACTGAGTGGGTGACAATAATTAGGATTATTAGAGAATTTAGTTTTAAACTTCTTTATTCTAGAATTCCAGACAAGCAAATATAATGTGGCAAAAAAAAATTAAAATAAGATGTAGACTCGCTAGTATCCTTTATTTTTAATCCAGAACAGCTGTCGGAATTAGAACAATAATATTTGTTTTGATATATGCCTTCTAATTATTTCTCTTAACTTCCTTCATAACAGCCATACACTGCAAATAACCCTAAATAACCTTTGTCGATTAATCTCCCTCTATGTTCTATGCAACCATTGCTCTCATCTCCTACAAAAAGCCAAATAGCTCCTCACTACAGCTCAGACCACTCTTGTCTTACTTTCAAATTACAGCAGATTCAGTAATATCCTCCATTAGCCAGTAGCTAAAAGCATCTAAGCCCTACTACTTTGTGAGAATTTATATGCATTGGTAAATCAGATTAAAAATACCTGCTTTTAGCTCATTAAAGCAGGGAAAGTATTTCATCAAGACAGATGCAAACACTTTAAATCATTTATCTCCACAAAATATTGTAACCTGGTATGTGACATTAATATAACCTGCTGGAGGGACAGATTTGTCTCCCAGAGGTTACCACACCTTTGGAACAGACTCCCACTTCATGTCAAACAGAGCACCTCATTGACCCTCTTCAAATGCTATCTGGACAATTAGATGGGTGACCATAAATTCATCCTGGGGATTCCACCTGTATCCCTCTGGCACATGGGCAATAGGTGCTGATCATGAAATAAGGATAAGAACATGGCTAGGCTTATAAGAGCCCTAGCGTCATTAGCCTAGTAACTTCCTATGATACTATGATCCTAAGATCCTATGTACCCTCATTCATCATACTCTACCTGGCAATTGATGGAATGCTAAACCTTCCTATTGCTGTACCTATCACCCTGTGGACCAGGAGGACACCTAATTGCAATATGTTTCCATTCTATTGCACTGAGTACTTCAAATGTGCTACCCCATAAGAGGAGTGCATAGTCCTGGCTTGGTCCTGAGGTGACACTGAGATATAGATGTACTGATCCACACATGCCGAGACTATATCCAGGACCTGTTGTAGTATCCTAGAGGGGAAGACCTGTGAGATCCTCACTGTGTCCCTAGTCTGTTTCTGGAAGCTCCCTGTAGCAAGTATAGTGAGAGCTATACATACTATGGTGTCCACAGGAATAAAAAGTCCACGTATTCTTCCAGTGGCCCTATGGGGGTCAAACATACCCACTAAAATCCTTAAAATATCCATATCTACTCTTAAACTGTCAAGGATTCATCAAAGTTTTAATGTATAATAATTTTGCCATCCTGACCATTGAGTGCCACTGGGTACAAGCAGCTTTGGACCTGCCAAAGTAAGCAACTCAGACCTAGAAATAGCAAAATATGCAGCAAGTAATACCATTTTCAGTGACTGCAACTCTTATAGATTTGGCAAGGCTTTTTTATATAGCTTTATATAGCTTATCTGCAACTAGCATGGAGAAGTGGAAAAATCTGACTATGAATCGCAAATGGTGTAAATCATACTTCATTAACATATGAAGATTTTCATCACTCCTCATTTCCATCTCATTATTTCAACATTTGCATAAGCACATTCGACATCAGCACTCATTGGGGTAAATTGCCTCTATGAATCGTAGCTGAGCAGTGCTTGTCCACAAACTTGGTAGATTGCCTCAGTGCATTTATGTAACTGACTAAGAATACTGGCTTATGTATTGCTGTTCACAGTAGAATATCAGTCAATAAATTAATAATAATAATAAGAAGAATAACTACAGAAAACATGAATAAAAATTATTATTATCATCACCATCATTAAGAACATTGTCCTTAAATAGTACAGTTCTGGTCACTTTCACTATTAAAAAGTATCAAAGCATGCAAATTTTTCTTGAATAAATATATTGTCAGTTGATGGAATTCTTAGATATTTCTGGATTTTTCTGCACAGTTACATATTTCCACAAAGCTATAGCTATTAGTCACATACAACAAAAATAAAAAAAAGTTTGCAGAAAAACAACGTTGAAAGAGTGTAACTTATAAATGAAAAAAATCCATAGTAATATACAGAAACACAGAGCTTTGATATGATTTATCACTTTTATGTCTTTGGATTGTCATACAGCTAAAATGAATACATCAGAACAGAGTTCAGAAGTCTCATTAGCTGTGTAAAGAGGCAAAAGCACTAAACTAAATTACTTTTCTGAGTTTCAGTCTATTTCTAATTTTTATGCTCATATAACACTAAAGAACTATAAAGGGTTATTAAGAGTTTGCACTTTGTTGCAGTTTGCAAAAATGTTCTGCGAAAGCTATGTTTAAGGCTTCTAGTACTGTTATTTATTAATATAATTCAGAAATTAATTTGAACTTCTAAATATTATTTTAAAAGCATGTATTATTCATGACCTCAGATCTGATTTTCCTGCATACTGTGTCAATCGTGCAGTACACCTCTGTTTATGGGACCTTCACAATGGCACCTTTGAATTCAGAAGAACTGCTCTTTGGGGATATTTGATACTTTGTACTTAGACATGACAGCAAGACAGCTTGGATCTCAGTAGGAGAAATTGCAGTGCATCTACTTCTAAAAAATCAAATGTCATGCTAACACTCATTAAGGGGTACTGAATGCCTACACAAGAGTTTAACCCCAAAACATACCACATAGTCGTTTGTTTACTAGGTATGTCTCAGCAGGATACTTTTGTTGAAAAATCAAAGGTAACTTATTTGCAGTTCAAAAGATGTTTTTGTAGCTACACATTGTGATTAAATTAGACTAAATCCTTCAAGGAAAACAAGGATAAAACAAACTGGTAATAATTAATCTTTTGATGTAAATGCTCTTTAAAAGTTTTTGTTACTGCTATACACTTCATCGATTAATTTCACTGCAAAGTTTGTATTTAGCATAATTGTTTTTAAAAGTTATGAAAAAAGAACGCATTAAAAGGTGTTCGGAATATATATTCCAACTATAAAACTGAGCAATAGCATTATAGATATATCAAGTTAGTTAAGGGATAATCTCGCAGTTTTACATACCCGTTTAATTTATTTCAAAAGCTACCTATAAATACTTTCATTTATTTCAAAAGCTGTCTACAAATACTTTGCTTGTTAGGGCTAAAACTTTATCATTTGGACTAACTTGCATCCAACTGCTTTGTTAGTACTACATTTATATTATATGTTATTGTCATCAACTCCTTTTTCCCATTTTCATATGGCGCCAGGGTAACACATCAACATTAATCAAGGTGAACAAATCACCTAGAGCCAATGTTTACATAGCCAGGTATCTAGCCTTGATGCATGTATTATTTCTAACAGTCCAAGGAATAGATAGTTGTATTTTCAGGAAGTGGACAAATGTTGATATTCTATAATGAAAAGCGTGTTAATATGTGGCAGACAACTTTGGAATGTTGTTTATAATGGGAATTACACATATTATTTTCAGCTGAGTTCCGGATTATTGTGTTGGTCACATTTAATGAATATGTCTACACATATGACCAGGTAAAGCTTGTAAGCAAGACTGGCATATGTCTGCTTCTATTTTCTGTAATAAGTGCATGCCTATCTACACGTGGTAAGGAATTTTGACAAAAATGCTTAGCTGTATGTTAGATCTTTTATCTTCAATGACATCTATACAAAACTAAACATTATGCAGTGTTAAAACTGTAGTATAACCTGCAGGGAAAATAAAATATCCAGTACTACATAACTTAACTATTGCCAGGGCTGTGACAGAATAAGTAGGACACCAGGAAAAAAGACACAAGACACTTTACTGAAGAGGTAGTGGATTCCATAGTCAGACATGTGATAAGGGAAAGAAAACCTACCATAATTTACTAAATTATTTTTTGTGAATCACCCCCTGTATCTCTTTGATTGAGCAAAGCTAATGGACAGTTCAAAAAGGCACAAACTACCCCTTCAAATATTCAGGAACTAAACAGTTTAGGGCATCCTATGCAAACACAAGGATTTTATACAGAGATTGTATAACATGTCAAAGCCACTGCAGATCAAGGTACATAATGGGGATTTAACAGTCACTATCATTTCTGTTGAATTCCTCACATGATGCAGGTGCTTGAGGTCACATTCATGTAATATAAAACCAAATATTTAAATGTTTCTGTATATTTAATGCAAAGGGGTTGCAGTTTTCTACCTGGGAAGAAATCAGTGTGTGAATTATCTCAAAAAAAGTCATCAGATGGAATCATATGCATAATTCTGAAGATATAATGAAGATGGAAGTAAAAAATCTTTGCTACAGCTGAGATTCAGTCCTTGTGTTAGAGCAGTCAAGATTCATTCCCAGACATCAAATTTGGGTACAGAGTGCAAGCTCATAACAAGCCCCCCCCCCCCCCACATCTACAGTAATAAGCTGGGTAGAGACAAGAAACATTGAATATCCTAATCCTAAACTGTGTGACCAATGGTTGTGTCTTAGCTAGAAGTAATATACTGTGATGACATCTATGGGTTCTCCAAGCAAGAATGTTTCCCATACAGTTGTCTACTCTAATAAGGTCATTGCCCATGTATGTGAGAATGATGGGTATATATGGCTAACAACTGCATAATAACATTATCTGTAGTCCTTACTTTCAATTACTTTTCCCAAAGAAGGCATGCACACAGCAAATAAAGGAGCAGCAAAGATAAGTCCCTGGGAACTCATACATATAACAGGTAGATCTTTGAAGAATTTAGTCCACAAGAGTGTTGCAACTAAAAATGCTGAATGATGATTAAGTAGACCCACAGAATCAAATGCAGATGAGAGAAGTTGACTACATGAACAGATAAATAATGCCATGAATGCCAATGGGTGGCTAAAGTAATAGAGGGAAAAATGCTGGGGTAATAACATGATATGATTAGTTAATCTTATCACTTTCAAGTGGGAGAACATGGGGGCTGCAAGGAGTATACAAATGTTTTTTAATCTGGTATTGAAACCAGAGCATTATCAAGTAGGTTTTGTAGTAGTATGTAGGTAGAGAATGAGGGAATTGTTCAAGTGCAGATGCACCTTTGGCTATGGAGGTTAGTTTTGCATCTCATCCATATATAGGAGTTGCTATAAATGCATGCAATTCCTCTGGGACAACAAGATCTAGTGCAATCAAGACACTAGTTACAGATTTCCATCTGCCAATTGGAACTTCTGCACTCTACCCTACTAGGAAGTGATTCTGAACAATTTGATGGCCTCTACTGTTTGTCTTTTACAACAAATTGGGACAGATGGTGATTCAGTCACTGGGATACCTAGGGTAAAATTGCCCAAAGGGTGACTAGACCATGAAATTGACTCCACCATCAGATTCATAGGGCCACTCCAAGTTGGGACATCAAGTATGAAAAATGCCATCCTATACGTGTGAATGAGGAAATGACCCAAACAAATCCTAATGCCTCAGTAATATGAAGGGACACCATAACATATATGATGGTTTTATCATTGATCCAGATGTTAAACTAAGATGTTAAAAGTAAGTTTTGGATTGCTGCAACAAGCCTTATGAGGAAGCCTTCAAGTTGTTGCTAAATATCTCCAAGATACCTTGATGAATGATACATATATATATATATATATATATATATATATATATATATATATACATATATATTTATATTTATAGTTTACTATCATATTTGTGAATGTCATTTAGATGAACGCAATGATTTCCAACAAATATTGTTGGAAATCAAAACACAGAGCAGCTGAAATATCGAAGGGAGAATTTCAGCAATGTCGAATATCGACTTTGCTGACATACTCACATCTACCCACAACTAACAATAATGTTTGCAGTGGGGCAAGCCCCCCTGCACCCCTCATGTGGGGACTACGCCCCCCACTTATATATACAAACTTTGAGATCGCACTACAGTGAGGGTAATGGTACATTTCCCGATCCCCACTATAGTGCGATCTGCACTGCAGTGTTGAAGCTGACAATAGTGGCTGTTCATTCATGTCAGCTTTGACATTGCAGTGATCCAACTCTCAGTTCGAGAAAATTATATATATATATATATGTATATATATATATATATATATATATATATATATATATATATATATATATTTACATACAGTATGCATTCATATTAAAAAAAATCTATGGTAAGAACTGAAAAGTGAATCATTTCAGTTTTAAGTTGGGGGGAGACTGATGGTTAGCACACTTCTTATATTACACTACCTAAGGCACACAAACACCAAGAAATCTGGCTACATGGCAACTTGCATGTATGCATCAAATTTTATGTCAAATCAAGTCGTTGTTATGCACACAGCATTAGCCTACTGTAACATGCTAGAAACTATGTCACACTTGTCTGTTGACCTGGAATTCATCAATAACATCCTAGGCCACCTCTCTTCATGCACATTTTCCTGCCTATGGAATGGTGATGCAAAAACATCTCCATCACCATAGTTTGGAAATAAGAGAGACTATACTCTCCTTGTAATTTTACTCAAGTGTGGTGCATACTAACCCTGAATGTAATCTGCCAACCCTGCACTGAGCATACAATACCGCTAAGCCCACACTTCATCCAGTGATGCTTATGTATAGTATAATGTCTTCTTCGGGTCAACAAATGCAAACAGAGCAACTAAAATGTCCCTTCTATACATGAAGGCTACAGACACAAATTGCACTAAACAGCCAAATATGGATAAGCAATGTGTCTGTTACATGCGGCTACAAATACATGCAAAAATAAACCAAACTTTTCCTGGAGTAGTCAAACAAATACATGGTAGGAAGGAAACAGATATCATCATAGATATATATTTATGCATCTTGTGAAGTAAATAAAAATGATACTATACTATTTGTAGATTGATGAGTTATGATACATTTTATAAAGCATTTCCTTAATACTTTTATAATAACTATGGATCATTTTGGTAGAGAGCAACCGATTACAGTTGTGTGCAAAGTGTTTTCTTGACAACTCCATAACACAATATGGCCAGTATTCATAGTCTGGGACTTTATATTTTTCTACTGTTAATCTGTGAACACAGGCTTTTGAGGAGATATCTAAGCCTGGCATAGAGGGCATTGTCCGACATCACAATGATGGACCTCCTGCATATCCACAAAACAAACATCACCAGAATTCCCTTTTCTAAAGACTTAAACCTTGCCTGTGATATAAATGGGTCCTGCTGGAGAGATAGGTATGTATCCCAGAGACTACCACGTCTATGGACCAGGCTCCCTATCCATGTGAAACAGACTTCCTCCCTAAACCACTTCAAGTGCAATTTGGACAACTGGATGGGAAACTGGAAATGTATCCCTGGTTTGTCACCTATGTCTCTAATGGACATAGGTAACCTGTAAATGGTTCATCTCCCAAACCCCTCCTCACACCTATCAAGGGTATCAGACCTTGTCAGAGATTTGGGATGCATGGCTAGGCTTAAAAAGGCACTTGTGGTCATTAGCTTAGTAAACACCTATGAACCTATGAACTAGAAACAGAGGTACTATATGATTATACAAATCACAGACGTTCAGAATGACTCTGTAATTGCAGAGGCCTTTTTATAAACGTACTTACCTATCATAAATGCTTAATATGTTTAAGGCATAAGCTATAGTCCCCCACCCTGATAGACCTGGACATATGCAAAACAAACAGCACCAGAATTATGTGGTCTAAAGACTTAAACCTTGCCTATGAGCTAAAGGAGGTGGGCGACCAGCCACAACTCTGAGCAGAGATACCAACCGATTAGAGACTTCTGAGCTACTGCAGAAACTTAAGCTGCTTGTTTTATTTTTATTACTGCTGTTATTGCACTTGTATTTCATTGCACTATTTATTAGATCTGCTCTATTTGCACTACATCTGCTGATTTAGTGCTTCATTCTGTATTAATATCTGTGTTTCGCTGATACTTTATCTGTTTGAGCCAAATTATCTGTTTTAATTGCTGTTTTTTTTCGATGTTCCCATCAAAAATAGAGTTTTACATAACTGTAGTATAGCCCTGGTTCAAGATTGCTGCACCCAGGACTGTCTGTCTGTTTCTGAGCAATATTTCCTAGACATCTCTAGTTGGAGGTAGCCCTTCTGCACCCTTGTGGGAAAAGTGTGCTGAACAGAACCTATCTGATGAGGTGATTGGTGTAGAGCCCATAGAGTGGTTTTCTATTGGTTAATTTAATTTTTTAAAGGTTTTCCATTTCTGGTATTTAAACCCCATATTTGTGTGGGTTTGCACTTGTTTGTGCATTTTGCACTTCTGCACAACTTTGCGCCTTTGCTGGACAATTAATTCTGTAAATTTTCCCCTTGACTCAGTTGTAGTTCATCACTGTAGTCCTCCTCAAAAGCGTTTATTGCCTCAAGTCATAGTACTAGCTAGTTGCAAACTACTGATCCATTACCCATAATTTCCGTCAGACTACTCTCAAACAGAACTCTCTAAGACATATCCCAAGCGCATCCCCTTTTATATCCTCAGGTATTTAAAACCTAGCCTCATGGACAACAGGTCTATCCTTGTTTCCCCAGCCAGTCTGGATGAATTGGGTCTCCTGAGGCAGTGTAGCAACTTTGTCATGTATACTGACAACCCTCTACTAATAGCACACACGAACACATAATGCAAGAGATGTATATACACAAAGAATCTTGAATCCAGGCTTTTTCACACTCAGATAGTAACACCAAAGATGTTGTCAATCCACATACCACTACTCCCACACAAAGTATACATACAACACATATTCCACACATAACACATAAACAAACATATGTGAAGGTTCTATCTAGAAACTTCCCAAACCATCAGAGACCCTCAAAATGCAAAACTACCATAGAATCAACTGCAATTAACGCACATAACATCACCAGGGTCTCACCCACCAAGCCCTTAAGGCAAAACACACAAACTAAATGTTCTAGTCATTGGAGACGTCCAACTCACCAGGTTAGACAAGGTGAAAGTCACAGTCAGCTGCCTGTCTGGTGCCAGGATTCATCAGATCACACACGCACTCAAGTCTCTCAACATCAAGTACCACTATGATTCCATCATAGTACATGTTGGAGTGAATGATCTGAGATATAACTCACTGGATTATATGAAGAGAGACATGATTGAGCTCTCTGAGTATGTGTCCCAGGTGGGTATGTCCCTAGTCTTAAGCAACATTCTACCCTCACCCAGAATGATGTCTCAACGCAAACAAAAAATGATTGGTTTTAACAGTTGGCTTAGCTTTTGGTGTCATTCTGGGGGGTCCAGTTTCTGTCAGCCTGAGATGACATGGTCAACAAACCTCTCTGCTTTGCCAGAAATGGTTTGCACCTAGCACCTTTAAGCTTTTGGTTACTGGCCAAGGCTCTTGCCACCGCCATAGTGCCTTTTTTAGGCAAGGTCACAAACATAAAACTTCAGATGTGAACATTACCAACTGTAACAAAATAAGGGTTATCCTGCAAAACACTAGAAGTTAAAACCAAAAATTGCACACTCTCGAGGCACGTCTATCACTAGAGATGTAGACGTTTGTGCAGAAAATGAAACCTAGTTCAAGGCCACTGAAGATACCCCAGCCTTGCAAGACTACAATGCCTTCCATACCTTCAGAATGCAAAATGGGAGTGTGAGAACCAAAGGAGAGGATTATCTATCTATGTAAGAGATACATACACCTCCTGACTAGTCATACCAAATAACTTCATGGAGATAATCCATGTCCAGATTACTGTGAGTAAAACCCATATTAAAGTTATTATTAGCTACAGGTCCCCCTCTATGAATCATGATGCACATGAAGCTTACTTATCTAAACTAGAGTCTATTCAAATACAACATAACACTCTAGTCATGGGGGATTTCAGTTATCCTACCACGAACTGGGAGACCTATTCTAGCTCATACTCACTTGTGCAAAAGTTCCTTTACTTTGTTAACTGAAATTCCCTGGAGCAAATTGTGCAAACCCCAACAACAGGCTCAAACATTCTGTATCTGTTCCTCATCAACATGAGAAGCAGATGTGGAGCCACTGATGCTGAACCCACATTAGTTAAATATGATGACAAGTCAGTCTCCTTCCAACTGTTACTAACACCAGAACCTGCAGAGGCCATAGTCAGACTCAAAAACCTCAGAAAAGAAAACTTCTTCCTCTTAAGGGTAGGCATAAATGAATTCAAAGTTCCTGCAGAGGGTACTGGTAACTACACCAAATAATTCAATGAAGCCCTATGCAATCATTTGTATAAGTGTATTGGCTCTGCTGTTCCACAGAGAACAAAAGTTAGAGCCTCCAGAAAAAGCCAGCCACCTCATTGGACATCCAGTATCAATAAACTTTACAACAGATGTAAGAAGCTGTTGGCCAGGGAAACTAAAGGTAGGCTGCAACACTAGAAAAGTACAGTCCTCAGTATAAATAGGCAAATAAGACAGCTTGTCAAATCCTCCAAGTCAAACTTCAAAAAGAACGTAGCAATCTAAGATATTGACAACCATAAGGCCTTCTATAGCTACATTCATGGCCTAAAAGCCAGGACATAGGTGTGCAGTGAAACAGTGGCTAATGCTAACACACGCACTGATCCTGAGCAGATAGCCAATATACTAGCTGATAGATTTGGTGAAAACTTCTCCCCCTTATCCTCCTCAATAGTGTCAGAAACCTTACCCCAAACATCCCTCCTACTTTACATATCAGAAGAGCAAGTCATTAAGGGTTTATCCATAGCTAAAAACACAACCTCTATGGGATCCCAGGTTGTCTTCTTAACAAACTAAAATATGAACTAGTAACATCATTGGGTACCCTATTTAACAAAAGTTTAACAACAGGCTATGTTCCTACTGAATGGAAAACAGCAATAGTTATTCCCCTTCATAAAGGTGGATTAGTAACAGACTCTGGAAACCACAGGCCCATAGGTCTGACAAGCCTTATCTATAAGGCCATGGAATGCATTATCATGGCCCTCATAAATAATGGCATAGGTGACAGCCAAACCCTGGATATGATCCAGTTCATCTTTGTCAAGGGTAGATACTGCCTACTAAACCTGGTAGACTTCTTTGAAAGCATCACCAAGGCCATCAACGAAGGTAAATCTATACACACAGCCTACCTTGACTTGGCAAAGGCTTTCAACATGATCCTACACTCAGGCATTACAGATAAACTTACCCAATTAAAGGTAAACCCATTCATAGTGAAACTGGTTGCAAACTGGCTCACAGACTGAACACACACTATCAAAGTGGGTACCTCCACATTTACTAGCAGACATGTTGCCTCCTGGGTCACACAGGGATCAGTGATGGATCCCCTACTGTTTGGTATATACTTGTCAAATGTTCAGGCCAAAACCAAGGGGCTGTGGTTGACTAAGTTTGCTAACAACTGCAAACAGGGGGCTATCATTGAATCCCCAAATGAAATCAGTAGTTTGCAAGAGGGGCTTATGTTGACTGGTGTCTTAGTGATGGTCTTAAACTGAATGTGAAGAAAGGCATCATCATGCCCTTCAGTAAAAACCACATCCCGGGTCTATATCAGATTGTCGAATGCTGACAACTTTGAAGCTTCAAACTTTGAACTTGAAAGTTCGAAGTCTAAAAACATCATATGTCAAAAAAACCCCCCACTCAAAACCCAAAAGAAAACAAACAAAACAACACTCTATGCAGGGGGGTAAGCCCACCTGTACCCCCCACACCCCTGCTACTTAAATATACCAACTCCAAGATTGCACTACAGTGCAGTAAAGGGAAATCTTTCTTTCCCGCACTCTGTGGCAATCTCCGTTATACGTTTCAACATTTTCAGACTTTGAACGTTCAAGTTCAAAGTTTAGTGCTTCGAACTTGTCAGCATTCGACATTATGATATAGACCCCAACATCCCCTCTAACTATCAAATAAACAACAATACCCTGTGTACAAATGAAGTAGCAAGAGATCTGGGATCAGAAGTTGACAGTGACCTTAATTTTGATCACCTTGTCTCTATTGTGGTCAGGAAGGCCTTCTATGTAGCCCACTTAATTACTAAAGGCTTCACCTCTAGAGCAAAAGATGTCTTCACCCCCTGTACTCATCACATATCAGGCCCATAATTGAGTATAATGCCCCCTTTGGTATGTACACACCAGTCACCTGCAGCAACAAGGGAAACCCCGAAGATTCTTAACAAAGTGAATCCAGGGACTCCAAAACTTGCATTACATAGACAGACTAAAGTCCTTGTCACTATACAATGTAGCATATAGACTTCTTAGGGGAAACGTATGCCTGTCTTACAGAACGGTTGCTGACCCTAATATAAAGAAACTACTATACATCTGTAAGCTAAATGGGACTAGAACCACCCATTCCAGGGACCTAAATCTGATCTGCAACATGAACAGAACATGCTAGAGGGACAGATTCATTTCAAAGCGGCTGCCAATTCTCTGGAATAAGCTGCCTATTCATGTAAAGCAGAGCACCTCTATGACACTGTTTAAGAGGAACCTGGATAACTGGATGGGGCACCATAAATTCCTAGCGGGAATACTGCCTGAAAGCCTGTTGGATATGGGCAACCACTACTAATTTTGAAATCTTTTGATAATGTTGGGGCAAATTGGCTAGGCTTGAAATGACCCATGGATCAATAGTTTAGTAACTTTCTATGATCCCATGGTCCTAATGGGGCCTGCTGGAGACAAGCAGGAGCAGCTTGTGCTATTGGACTGCAGGACTGCAGCCCCCCCAACTGTAAAAAGAAAATAAAAAAATAATTAGTGACTCCCAGAACTCTTGCGCATGCCTGCTCAGCATTCCTGGAGCTCCATGCATCCGTGCAGGAGTCCAGACTGCTGTTTAACCAGTCCAGATTAGGAAAGAAGGCATCAGACTACAGATGCCCCAGAAGTCTATGTGGTTACAACTGCATAGATTGGAAGGGGATCATACTGCAATGTCTGCAGGCTAGATAGCTGCTCTCGTGGGAAGGACTTTTGTATTTCAATGGAGCTGGGACTTGTATTGCAAATGGCTGGGACTTTAAAGTTGCAGCAGGAAGAGGGATTTCAGACTAAGCAGGGACAGACTCCAAACTCAGGTACTGTGTGTGTGTGTGTGTGTGTGTGTGTGTGTGTGTGTGTGTGTGTGTGTGTGTGTGTGTGTGTGTGATGCCCCAGTTAAATATACCTGGTGGCTAGAGAGAAACTCAGGAAATATACCTAGTGGCTAGACAGAATAACTCAGACTCAAACCTGTACCTTGGGGTGCAAGTAGCAAGAGCCTGAATTTCCTATCCACCACCACTTGCGAACACTATTCAGATTTTTGCCTCATATTTTTGTTCTGTTCTGTTCCTCATAAAATCTGTGGTTTTCTGGATTTTGAATTCACTAAATAATGACAGACATTTGAATTTCTGACTTCATATTCTTCAGCAACTACATGGTAACAGACAACCTTTTGTTCTAACAATTTTCTAATTTTATAAGATCAATATTTGAAATGTGTCCCTATTTCTGAGGCAGCATTTCCCCATTATTGGCTTTGTCCAGGTTTTTTGTGCTAAGAGGTTGAAAGCTATGGTGAGAACTGAATTCATTGAATATGTTTGGGGGCTGTATTCCCCCATTATTGGCTTTGTCCAGGTGCTTTGTGCTAAGAGGTTGAGAACTATGGTGAGAACTGAATTCACTAAATGATACCCATTTATGTTTCAGTCTACGTGTCTTTTAAGAAACAGATGATTTGGCATAGTGGTATGTTGCTGTGACTGTAGTGCAGAGGGTCCTGGGTTCAAGTCTTGGCAATGAAATGCATGATGATAACACAGCATTTTATTCTAGCAACTTTCCAAGATTATACAAGCAATGTTTAAAATGTGTCCCTGGTTTTTGGCCTTTTGTCCCCTCCCAATAAATGTTGGCTTTTTCAAGAATTCTTGTGCTGCAAAGTTGACAGACACAGTTGAGTGTCAAGTGGATTTTATAAGGAGCTGAGAGCTTCAGGGGAAGAGAAATGTAGTGCTGCTTATGCTGAGTGGGCTTGGATTGTTAATAGCACAAGAAGTAGTGTACTTGCTTTTGATGCAGAAGGCAGTGGGTTCTACTCCCACAGTATGTAGATGCATTGTTGATACTGTACTGTGTTGTACTTTTAAAGTGGTGGATGCTGCAGTCCTGAGAATGTCCTGTTTGGCAGTGATACCTACTTTAGTAAGTATGAACCTATTATCAGTTTGCCATCCATTCCCTAATGCAATATTACTAGCTTATCTTTTTTTAATGTAACATAGGCAATTTATTCCTCAAGGGCAACAGGCACTTTATTTGTAGATGAAACAATGAAATATAAAGTTGTATGCTAGAAGCAACCTCTTCATTAGTTACAGATCTCTTTAATGTGGAATTATTTAGATGACTTTTACTTCTACAGAGATTATGCATATTTACTGATACTGGTGGAATGTAAAAGTTTGAGTAGACTTTTATGATAAAAATGTTTTGAATTGGGCAATTTTGTCATTATTAGTGAATGCATTTTGTGTCATTGTTTACTGGAAAAATGTTTAAAACAATAAATTTAAAATGGCCTCTAACAACTATACTGTATTATACAAGGAATATAATTTAATACAGTCAGGAAGGTGTATCAAAGAACACATGTATGTTTCGTGTGCAAGGGGCCTATGATTTGAAAACAGCACAAAGTTAATCTTTATCTGCCACTGGCCAGATGTATTTTCTTTGAATGTGGGTTTTAATGCTGTTGCAATGAATGTGAGTTTCAAGGGCAGAGAAGTGTTAGTGGTAAGCCTATTTTCATTGTGAGACTGCATTGTTTTATTTAGCAAATATCTATTAGTGTTTGTGCTGTAAAATGTAAAACAAAACTTTAAATTAAATCCAAATCATTGTGGAAGTAAAGCAGTATGTACATTACAGTGTTTATAGTGAATGGAGTGAACTATCCAAGTAATGGGACATTGGAATGGCTGCAGGGGGGAGGCCTCATTCAGCCATGATTTTGTGTGGGGGGAAGGGCAACAAACTCAAAGACAGCCCCAGCTGAACTATACCTCTCAACTGTCCAGATTTTTGCCGAATGAATAGATTTTTGCTTTTTATTTTGGGTTTGTTCCTCACAAAATTTGTGGTTTTCTGGCAAATCATTTAGAAACAAAGTCACTAAATAATGACAGACATTGAGTTTCAGACTTATACCCTTCAGAAAAATGCATGTTAAAGCAAGACCTGTTATTCTGTCAACTGTCTAAGTTTATACAGGAGCAATTTTTAGTACTGTTCGTATGTTCCTCCAATATATTTGACCTTGTCCAGATTTCCTGCATTAAGAGGTTGAGAAGTACATGCAAATAAATCACTTTATAGAATTAGGTATATCCAAACCTCTCAACTCTCCCCAATTTTGGCTAAAAATATTGCTCACTCCCTAATAATCCCTCAGCAAATTGGCAATTTGGAAGAAACCATAGAGAATTTACAATTAATAAATAATTGTAATGATCAGAGTTATAGATTACTTTTATTTCAAAAATGAATGTAGATTCTCTTATTTTTTAAGCTGCTCAACTTAACAGTACTAATATTAAAAAAGTGTCCCTTCTTTGACAGGTTCCCAGCTGTATTGTGTGGGTATTTTATATTTTTGCATCACATTTTTGGTCTGTTTTTCAAAAATTTGTGTTTTTCTGGCAAATTAGTGGCAAATCATTAAAGATTGAAGTTAGAAAATAATGACAGATATTTGAGTTTTAGATTTCATACCCTTCAGAAAATGTATACTAATGCAAGACCTACTATTCTATTATCTTTCTAAGTTTATAAGATCAATATTTAAAAATTGTCCTTATTTTTGGGCCTTTGTCCCACTTCTATTTATGGCTTTGTCCAGATTTCTTGCTCTGAGGTTGAGAGGCATGACAAATGTGTCAGGGCCATCACCATCAGCCAGAGACATTTCAAATTGTGACATACCTGTTGCACCCCACTCCCCTATGTAGTGACTTTGGATGTGTCCAAGCAAGGCAAGGAGCAGTTATGCAGTAAGTGTGCAGAGTACCCCCCATCCAAGGTAGACACAAGTAGTACAGTGACTTTTCCTCTGTCCTTGATTTTGCAGAATGTTCTGGTTTTCTGTCACATATCTATACTGTTGATTTATGCTTCTTATTATTCAGAAAATGCATGTTGTTGCAGTGCCTGTTGCTCTGTCTTTAAGTAGCAATGCTTTAATGACCATTAGGTAAGCTTGTCTGAGATTATAAGATGCAAGTAAGCTTTAATAAGCATACTGCTAAAGAATTACCAACACTGAAAGCCTTTTTGTTGTTGCCATGCAGAGAATATTTACATAACTAGATAACATATAAGCCTTAGGTATTGAAATGCATATGACAGTATTTGTAATACAGGACAGGATTACAGTATTTTTAGAAGTCATTGCATTTGTTGGAGATTTGCAGTCATCTTTGCAATGCTTTACTCGTAAACTAAATAGAATGCCAATCTATCATGTGTGGTCCATAACCCGTGCAGTAATCCTTTAAGCTTAAGTTTATCTTGAACTTGTTTCTTGTTTGCTATTCATTTTTTAATTTGATCATGTTTTCCTCATGAAACAAGTAGATAGTTGTTGTCAGGCAGTAGGTCTTTTTTGGATAAGAAACATGTTTACAAGTGGGGGTATCACAGAGATTGCTACTTTCAGCATGTTACTTGGTACTTTTATAAAGCTGAATATAAATTACAATTAGAACTGCAGTGCAAGGAGAAGTGGTTTGAGTTGAGTGCTACTTGATTTTGACTGGCATTCCTGTAATGCATTTAAAAAGTAATTTTTTTTTTCATGCCTCACAACCTTTTTGTTTCCATCTAGATATTAAGTAAGTTGTCATGTAGCCAATGCATTGGCATATTTGTTCTTCCACACTTGATTTTGTCTTGATTGGACTCTCATAATGATGATTTGGCACCCAGGGCAGAGTATTCAATTAAAGTCCCATTTTTTGTGAATTTGACCATAGCCCTGCCCCTTTCTAGTTGGTCACAATCCTCCCCATTGAGCCCACCCTTTCAGCTGTCTCCTGCAGCCCCCCCCCCTTTGATTTGAAGTCACCAGCCACCACTGGTGACAAATATGTATCCCAAAAACTACTCCTTCTCTAAAACAGTCTTCCCATCCATGTGAAACAGAGTTCCTCCCTAACCAAATCTGAGTTTAACTTGGACAACTGGATGGGGAACAAGAATCCCTGATTTAGCACCTATGACTCTAATGGATACAGTCAGACTGTAAATGGTTCATCTGTCAGGACCGTCTTGCATTTTTTTCATCTCTTAAGCCCCTGCTAACATTTATCAAAGGTATTAGAACTTGTCAGAGATTTGGGATGCATGGCTAGTCTTAAAATGCTCTAGTGGTCATTAACCTCAGCTGATATGCAGGTAAGAGATATTTTATGTATGTGTGTATCAGCAGAGATGAAATCCTGAGGTCATCTGCATATCAAACACACAAATGGTGTAGGCCAGTAAACAGCAATTTAACAAGAGAATACAGTGTTGAACGGGGAAGGGAAAATGTTTTGTTTGGAATCAGTGAAGTGCTTTTCCATACATGGGCAGGTTACTGAAGAGGTTGTTGGGGAAACGTTTCAACTTGGTGCTTGCACATACTTGTACAAACTGTGGAACTGCCTGGGCATACATGCTAAAACTGCTGAAGGGGTCATTGAGGGAAATGTTTCATTTGGAGTCAATGATGTGCTTGTACATTCATGGGCAGAGTACCAAAGCTTATATCAAGGGGAAATGTTTGACTTTGTTGCTTGCACATACTTGGACATACTGCTGAAGTGATCACTGGGTAAAATCATTTATTTTGTGTAATTTTAGTGCTTGTGCATACTTAGACAAGCTACCAAAGGGGATGCTGGTGGAAATAATTCATTAATGTGTCAGTCAAGAACTTGGGTGTACTTGGGCAAAGTGCCGAAGGGATGGCTGTGGGCAAGTTTGTGGACAGCAACTCGGATATGAACGATGAAGCATCACATTTAACAAGAGATGTGTGCAACGCATGGATACTGAACTATGAGTTGCTCATTAGCATACACCAGTTTGCAAGATTTCTTATTTGCATCTCATTACACTCAATGCATTTAGCATTAGGGTAAATATTCTTTATGAACCTTGCCTTTGCTAGGTTCATTCATAAACTTTAGGGATACTCTCACTGTATTTGCACAAATGACTGTCAGTACCAGACTATGTCTCATTTAAAATTCAATCCAGTGATATGACTGTACAAGTTCTTTACAATTTAAAATCATTTTACTGCATCAGTGAGCACTGGTCTATACATAGGCAAAGAACATTAAAATCAATTTACTGTCGCCACTCTCAGTCCATAAAATGAATGTGCAAATACACAAGCATATCTAATGAAACAATCAAATCTTAACTATTTTCCATCTGCACATCCACCTACCACGTAGACATGCACACAAAACCTCTGTTGAGACATTGCAATAAGGCATTGTGAATACTCAATAATGCACATTACCTGGGAGCTTCTGGTTAACTTAGCCTTGCTCAAAAATCAGTTGGGAATATACTAATGTCTGCCAACCCCTTCAAGAACTTGTGATGGGTGATTCAGCAGTCTGTAAAACAGGCACATTTTCGATACCTCTGCTAGGAACAAATGACTGTAACCTGCTTGGTAGAGTCAATGCCTATGGGGATATGCAATGGACTAACTGGAATACAAGACGCAAAGGAATAGTACGCATGTGGCCAACAATTTACAGAAGTTAATACTCTCTGACTTGCAGACGTATGAGGTGGAGCTATTCAGCATTCTTGCTGTTATAGAAAACAAACTATACTTAGAGAGAAACTTTCATTATCTAAACTTGCAGATGAATTTAGAACTCAAATTTAGACCATCGGTTTGTGTCCAGTAGCCGGCCAGTGCCATAAGGAGCAGATTCAGTGCTTGGTGGTCTGATATGAGACATGCCACCATCTTTCCTTGCAGTCAATGGTTTGTACCTCCTGACCTGCAGAGAACTAGTAAGGGAAACATTTTCAGTCTGTTGAATATAATAGTAAATTATTTTAGACCTGGGAAATAACAGCCAAAAGTGACAAAAAAAAAAGGATCCAGCAGAGAGTGAGGTGATGAGAAATTTATTATGTATAAGAATGTTAAATGAAAAATTTTGGTCAACTTGGAGCCTCTTAATGTTAAGAATTTAAATAGCTGTGCCATAACTGAAAACTATTTTAAATATTAATGCAATATCAAATACACAGCAATTTAAGTCTCTTGTTTTTATGTAGACAAAACTGGTAGATTTAATATTTCTAAAAGACAAACTAAATGATAAATTAATATAAAACAATACCAGATTTATAACCTTTATATAACTATTACAGTAGATAATCAGATATTATCATCAAAAGTTATTTTGCTTGACAATTACACATCTACATCTATATTTTGATATTCTACAACTAAAACTGGAAAGTAATAGTTTTCCATGACAAATTTAATCACTCACGCATGTATTGTGAAAATTATCATAATAACAATATGAGGTTAATTATTATTGCAGTTCATTAAAAAAATTGTTAACCTCCAAACAGGCTTTGTGCCTCATGAATGGAGAACAGCAACTGTCATCCTTCTGCACAAAGTTGGGCCATCTACAGTCCCTGGAAACTATAGATCCATAAGTCTTGCTAGTCTCATATGCAAATCCATGGAATAATTACCAAGGAAATTAGCAATAATGACATAGGAAACCTCCACACTGGATGCAACCTATTTTTTTCTTCAAGGGCAGGTCATGCCTACTGAACCAGGTTGACTTCTTTGAGAAGGCCTCAAAATCAATGGATGAAGGCAAAATTGTTTATACTGCCTACATTGACCTGGCCAAGGCATTTGATACAATAACACACTCTGACATTGTTGACAAACTCAAGAGGTTAGGTACAAACGCTTATGTCACCCAGTGGATAGACAGTTGGCTCGCAGACAGGACCCAGGATATTAGAGTTGAGGAGTCTACCTCTACAAAGAGACCAGTCACAAGTAGAGTCCTTCAGAGACTGATCCTGGGAATGCTCCTTTGTGGCATTTACTTCTCTGAAGTCAAGGCTAATGTCAGTGGCCTCTGGCTGACTAAATTTGCAGATGATTGCAAATTAGAAACTGCTATTGAATCCCCAACTCACACTAATGTTCTCTATGAAGGACTGATACAGACAAACAACTGGCATCAGAGCCATGGACTAAAACTAAATGCCAAGAAATGCATAATAGTATCGTTGGGAAAGTCATCCACCCCAGTAACTATTATATTGACAACATGCCCCTAAGAGCTGACCCAGTAGTCAGGGACTTGGGGACACATGCAGACAGTATTCTATCTTTTGACCATCGCATGTCTACAGTAGTAAAGAAATTATTCTATGATGTGGAACTTATAAACAAAGGTATGGCATCTAGGTACAAGGAAGTAATTTTTCCACTGCATTTGGCATTCATCAGACTTGCCATTGAGTGCAATGCCCCTTTGGTATGTATCTAACCAGGCATATCTAAAAATTGGAATGCCCACACAGGTTCCACAATAAAAGAATACAGGGTGTAAGTAACATGTCCTATGATGACTGTCTCAGGGCCCTCTCCCTGTATTCTGTCTATTACAGGCTGTTGATGGGAGCTCTATGCCTGGCATGCAAGGCGGAGAGCCCACTCTGATGGCCCTCCTGCTTTGCTGCAAAAAAAAAAAAAAAAAAGCATCAGAATTACCCATACTAAAGACTTAAACCTTGTCTGTAATATAAATAGGACCTGCTGGAGAGACAGGTATGCATCCCAGAGACTACCCCTTCTCTGAAACAGGCTCCATGAATCCCCGTCCATGTAAAGTAGAGTTCCTTTCTAATCCAATTCAAATGTAACTTGGACAGTTGAATGGGGGACAGGAAATTCATCCCAGATTTGGCACCTATGTCTCCAATGGACACAGACAGCCTGTAAATGGTTCATCTCCTAAGCCCCTGCTTACACTTATTAAGGGTACCAGAACTTGTCAGAGATTTGAGATGCATGGCTAGGCTTAAAAAGGTCCTTGTGATTGTTAGCTTAGTAAACACCTATGAACCTATGATTTATTATCCAGCCAGGAGTAAAATCATATCTGGTATTGCAATATAAATGCTGTTTCTAACTTTACATACATCTCACTTGACTACCAAAGACTGACCGACTGACTATGAACATATAATATTTGCCTTACAATTGGTACTCATGCATTGGAATTTATCTTCTTCCTTCTCTCCTGACTGCACTACAGATAGCTGGACAGAAATAAATTCCTTATAAACACTGGCTGAAGTCAAATTCTACAAGACCCTCCTTTTATGCCACTGAAAGCTTATAAAAAATATCTTAACCTTATTAAACACTGCATCCCAAATATCTTTTAGAGTGACATACATATAACTGCAGTCCAGCACTGAAACCATTTTGGAGGAAATACAAATTAGTAAACTATATCCCATTAAAAAGATGTACAACTTTTAAAACAGTCCTAGCTCGGTAAACAAAAACCACAAAAAGACAAAACATGTTTTTCAACTCATCATCAAATCATTGAGATTTGGGTATAAAACTAGAGTAACATCGAAAACAGGAGGCAGCAGTAATGTCAATCATATTAAAAAATTAAAAAGGTAAAGTAATTGCAACAGTGACCCATAATTTTAGGCAACCATGCAGGCCGGAATGCCATATTCTTCACTTTTAGAAGATTTTAATGTTCTCGTGGCTGAATTAGTTTTGTACATTTTGTAAAATCTGAAAGAAAAAGCATGCCATGAGAAAAAAAATGATTAGCAGGTGAACAGGCAGTAGAAATAATCCATCAAAGTAAATCTGTACTTGATAAACACAATACAGTTTGTTAAAATAGATGGAAAACAAACAGTCTTTAGAGATGTCCTCACAATCTGGAAAATAACTTGACCTAATAATTCAAGATAAGTTGCTAAATGTCTAGCTGGGTCCTGATCCAACTCAAAAAGTAGGATGAACAGGAAATCACTTGTATAGTCTCTTCATATTTAACATATCCATATAAGCCAGGAACCAATCCAGTAGTAATGGAACATTAAGGATGTTCACATCTGATAGGATTGAACCTATGTTTTTAGGATTGAACCTATGTTTTTGTACTTATCTTTTTTTATTGGTTGCAAAGCAAAGTATAACAACATGGCCAATGCTAGCTCTGTGTTGGTTGTTGTATTATTGATACTGATGGTTATTGGAAGCTACATTAAAAAAATAAAAAACGAAAGAGTCGTACAAACACAATACAATATGAAGTATGGTATATAGATTCATGTTAATGCAACTATACCCACCAACCCCAAAACGGTGAGACTGGCAAACTCCCACCAAAGAGACCAGCTGTTCCATGACATTATACCAATACTCAAATAGCCCCCTACATTGCTCACATAGTAAATGAACATGAGACACTCCTGAATTTCTCCTGATATGGCAGAAGGGTAGTGAGGATAGACAGTGCGCTGTTACTCCACATATACTGTTGTACCCATGATAGTATAGTCTGTAGCTAATGAAAAGTTCAGTGTTAAACAGACCATGGCCTTTTTCATTACATTTTTGTAAATACACCACAGTTTTGATTTGAGAATAAACAAGGGCTTAGTTCACAGAAAAATTGTGATCATATCTCTTACCATATGGAATTTTTATGTGTTCAAGACAAGGACATCAAAAAATTAACTTAGAAAATGCAGCAAAGTGAAGCTCCATATTCTGAACAGATAATACATAGTTATGATGAAACAGATGATCATAATTCATAGAACTTTATTTCCTTCATGTCCTACTAGCTTCTATATTTATGAATCTCATTTCACTGAAAGATAACAATATAAAACCAAAAGTAGGTGGGGGACTATGCCTCCCACCTCCCCCAATGCGGGGGACTGTGACCTCCATACCCCCCAACTATATATGCTAATTCCAGGATCGCACTGTAGTGGGGATAAGGGCATATACATTTTATTTGCCCAACAGTACTTACATTCAGTGAAATGTCATTCAACAAAATGAGTTTTCAGTGATTTGAGCTTTCAGCAATTTGGTGTGAGTGTCTTGAAATTCAGTGAAATGAGTTTTCAGTGAATCAAAGTAGTCCTATAAATGTATATATATATATATATATATATATATATATATATATATATATATATATATATTCTTTTCCTTAAAAATGTTATTTGTTACAAGAAGGATTTCATCTGCTCGAGTTGTCCAAAGTTTATACACATACTGACCTTACCACTGTTTTATGCTCTTCTGTAACACATTTTCAGCAATCTAACATAAACTAATTAGATAAAGACAGTCAGATGCCCTGGATTACTGTTAGTCTTAAGGAATTGATACAAAAATGCTTGGGAAATTGGAAAAGAGAATAATCACACAACTAACACAAGTTCAAGTATAATTGTAAATGTAAACACTTTACAAATCCAAATTAACAATGACAAAACTCAGTAATATAGGAATCTACATGCCTCCCATCTCCAGAACCGCAAAATACTTACCTTTATTAAAATCTTTTTAATTCTCACAAAGACTTCCCAAACTTTGGTACCATTGTCAACTATCAACTCACATGAATGAAGGAATCAGGACCAGCATGACATGTTCTCCCATACTACTAAATGCCTTTTTACTTCATAAAACACTGTCAATCCATCTTTCCCTTTACACAAAATTCTCAAAACCCTCCTTTTTATTTTAAAGCTCTGTCCTCTAAGAAGACGGAGGAATGTCTTAAATTAATAGACTACATTCAACTCTCATTTGTATTACCTACTGTATATACAAAGATCCTAAATATTGGTACAACAACTACCTCTGTCACACACACGCACACTCTCTGTACTCTTACCTTGCTTTTCCAATTGAACTCTTACTACAAAGACAATCTCATCAAGCTTTATGCATACTCTGTTCATTACCCTGCCTAAGGTCTCTGTTCCTGTACAACTTCAGCATTCAGGCTTATTGTAACATTTCTCTACATTTGTCACAATAAAAAAAAATTCCTTTGAAAAATTACTTGAATTTATACAAAACATGACCTACTAAGTGACTGTCAACATTGTCTCCAACATAAATATAACGCATAATCCAGTCTTCACACTTACCTCTCAAATCTGCTCAGTTATGCAGAATAGTCTACTAAATGGAGTAATTCTTTTTTTTTCAGTTTAAAAAGAAAATTCAAAACAGTTAACCACAACTTACTAACTGACTGCTAGCTTGTTGACTGTGGTTTCTCATCAGTGGAACCCACCTGGTTAAATATATAACAGGACACTTACCACTGCTGGTAACAATCCCTACCCAGAAACAGGTGTTGTCTTTAACGTTATTCCCCAAGGGTCAGTTTCAATCCCACTACTCTTTTCACTGTACATAAATAGCCATCCTTTGGACTTGCCTCATATGAGCATCACTTTGGCTGCTGTGTAATCTACAGATCATAAATCACTACATGATCTAAACACCAATCTTCAGACTCACTTTCATTTGCTTGTTATCAAATTGCCACAGATAAACTGAATATTTTGCCAACAAATCAACTGTTATTTTTTCCAGCACAGCAAAAAAGGGCTATACAGATGTGCAGCTCCCTATGTTTCTGACCTCATGGGAGCATTTTCCCTTTAAAAGAAAACAAATCTATCTAGATACCTTCTTGAGTATAGTCTTTCCTTTTGAAATCATGCAGACCATGCACCTTTGAAAGCAGTACAACAACATAAGATAGCCGGGATTATTTCCCATTTATTCACTGGTGAAGCTCATTGAGCAATAACTATTACTGTTTTAATTCTAAGATTATAATATATCTTACCCAACATAGTCACTCATTTAGGACAGGCTGCAGCCTTATTACAAACAGGGCCAGCCTAAACAATTGTTGGACCCAATTTAGACCATTTTGTGGGGTTTCCAAGTTGTACCCTCATGTACTCTCCCTCATACCAACCAACTTCCATCTGCTGGCCTATTGAATTTAAGATTATTTCACATCAGATATCAGGGATGTATGCTTTTACTGTATATTAAAAACAAAACAATATTTTTACTTATTAGTTTGCATTTTGTCAAAAAAATGTTACACTAGAAGCAAGCTATCAGCTTACTTTGGTAAGGTAGGTAGTCTGCAAGCACCACCATCTTCAAGTGCACCGAGCATTTCATGCTAATCTGAAGTAGGCTCACTTGCCACATGTACCTTGATAAAATTCATGGACTCATCACTATCCCCACCTCTCACCTCCCATGCCCATTGTTCTAGGATGATAGGAATGACAGGTGAAATGAGTCAAGGAGATGGGCTAGAAGAGTGTGAGGAGAAAGGGTGGCAGAAAAGAGCATGGATATTTTCTAAATCTCGGTTTACATAATCATCTCATATTACTATTTCTGAAAGACCTAAACATAAACCCAACATATTAGTCATAAGAGACTCCATTGTGAAACACACAGATGTGCCCCTCACCAGGCTGGATTAGGAGAAAGTCACAGTTAGTTGTTTGTCAGGTGCCAGAATCCGCCATATTACCCATGCACTCAAGTCTCTCAACAACAGGTACTGTTATGACTCTGTCATAGTCCATGTTGGTATGAATGACTTGAGATGTACCTCTCTGGACTATATGAAGAGAGACATGATCAAGCTCACTGAATATGTGTCCCAGGCAGGTATGTTCCTAGCCTTAAGCAGCATCCTGCCATCACCCAGAATGATGCCTCAATGCAAACAGAAAATGACTGACTTTAACAATTGACTTAGATTCTGGTGTCATTCCAAGATAATCCAGTACCTGACAGCTTAGGAAGACATGATCGACAGACCAGTATGCCTTGCCAGAGATAGCCTGCATCTGTCTCCCTTGGGCTTCAGGCTTCTGACAAAGGCTCTTGCCTCCCCCATCATACCTTTTTAGGCAATGCCATGAGGTCAAAACTACCATCATGAAAGTTTCATCAAAACACAAATTAAATGTCATGCTGCTAACTGCCAAGAGTCTAAACATGAAACTGCACTCATTGCAAGCATCCTTAACCCTGGAAGATGCTGACATTTGTGCAGTCACAGAAACCTGGTACAAAGCTGTGAAGTACACCCCAGCCATGCCAGGTTACTCATCCTGTCATACATTCAGACCCCGAACTGTGGGCAGCAAAGCAAAAGGCGGTGAAGTTGCAATATTTATTAAAGACACCTTCAGGCTGGTGAAACAGTATGATGCACACGAGACACTCCAGGTGCAGTTAACCATTGAGAAGACCTCTGTTCAAATCATAGCTAGCTACAGGCCCCCAACTTTGACTCAGGATACCCACTCTACCTATCTGGACCTCTTTCAATCCATCAAGATTCAACCCTTTACCCTGATCCTGGGTGACTTTAACTATCCACCCATAGATTGGAAGAACTATTTATGCCAAAACACAAATGCCCAGAGATTCCTTGATTTTGTCAGTGCAAATACCTTGGACCAGCTGGTCGACACCCCCACAAGACAAGATAATATCTTGGACTTGGTATTAACTAACATGAGCAACCACTGCAGCATCTCTGCAGTGTCACCCTCCCTGGTAAGATCCGACCACAAAGTGGTCACTTTCAAAGTCACCATCTCCCCATCCCCCCATCAGCTAGGGTCAAATAAAAAAAAAAGTCTCCAAAGCTGATTACAACCTCCTGAGGGAAGGTATAAACAGCTTCACAGCCTCCTCCCCCACCATAGGAACTAGCACGTATGTCCAAACCTACATCAAAGTACTATACGAGTATTTATATAGCTGCATGGAATCAGGAATACCCGACAGGATAAAATAATCCTCCTCAAGGACGAGTAAACCTGTCTGGTGGACATCTGCAATAAATAAACTCTATAATAAAAGGGAAAATATTGCTGTCTATGGCCATAGAGGAGCAGATGTCTGATTGGAAGCAATCTCTCCTTAGCCTGACCAAGCAAATAAGAGCAATAGTGAAATTTTCAAAAGCAAACTTTGAGTCCAAACTGGCCACATCTACTAAAGGTGATCATAAGGCCTTCTTCATGTATGTCCATAGTCTCAAAGAAGCACTCAGATCTGCTCAGCACTAGTCATCAAGGGGACCACATACATAAATGCTGTAGGTTTAGCCAACCTGCTGAGAGACAGGTTCACTGAAAACTTCACCCCTCTGCCACCCCCATCAGTAAATCAAGACATCCCCAGCACCTGCCCCCCTCCCCTTATCTCTAGGGAGCATGTCATTTCTGCCATCTGAAAGGCAAAAAATACAGCCTCTAAGGGACCCGATAACATCCCAGGCCGCATCCTGTTTGAACTCAGGAACTTGCAGCACCATTAGGTACCCTATTCAACCAAAGACTGAGTACCAGCTTCATCCCAGCCAAGTGGAGGACAGCCACTGTCATACCTTTGCATCCAGGAAATGATAGACCCATCAGCCTAACTAGCATGATCTGCAAGGTCATGGAACAGATTATCATAGACCTTATTAACAAGGACATTGGCAACCTCCAAACACTCAATCTCACACAGTTTGGTTTCATTAAAGGGAGGTCATGCCTTTTAAATTTGGCCAGATTCATTGAGACAGTCACCAAAACCAAGGATGAGGGGAAAACGGTGCATGCCACCTACCTTGGCCTAGCCAAAGCCTTTGATATTATTCCCCACTCAGGTATAATAGATAAACTGTCTCAACTAGACATCAGCTGTATGTTACCAGATGGGTAGCAAACTGGCTCACTGATAGAACCCACCTAGTCAAAATAGGAGAAGTCACCTCAAGCAGTAGACCCATAATAAGCGTTGTACCCCAGGGATCTGTCTTGGGGCTTCTGTTGTTTGTGATATCCTTTCCTGAGGTGCAGGCCATAACTAGTGTGCTATGGCTAAGCAAGTTTGCAGATGACTGCAAGCTGGGTGCTGTCATCAATTCCCTAGTGATATAGACATACTCCAAGTGGGTCATACCCAAACAAATGACTAGTGCCAGAAACATGGCCTCAAGCTGAATGCCATAAAATGCATCATCACCCCCTCTGGGGAGAGTGACATCCCCACAAATGATCACATTAATAACAAGGTCATAAGCACACATTCAGTCATGTGGGACTTGGGCACTCAGGTTGATAACAAACTGTCTTTTGACCACCATATTGCCTCCGTTGTACGGAAAGCTTTCTACATGGCCTACCTCATTAGTAAGGGTATCTCATCGGGACAAGGAGGTCATAACATCCCTGTATTCTTCCCTTATAAGACCCATCATTGAGTACAATGCCCCTTTCGGCTTGTACCTCACAAAAAACATGCAACAGCTGGAGTCACCATAGAGGTTCCTCATGAGGAGAATCCAGGATCTCAAACATCTATTCTACACAGATAGGCTAATAGCCCTGCCCCTTTACTCAGCCTCATACAGACTCCTCAGTGATGACCTCTGTCTGACATACAGAGCAATCTCATATCCCACCTTGATGAGACTGTTGCATATCTGCAAGTTACCCTCCACTCTAGTAACCTGCACATGTGACCTCATCCTGGTCGATGACGTTAATAGGACTTGGTGGGACAGATTTGTGTCACAGAGACTCCCCCTTCTGTGGAATAGACTTGCTCTCCATGTCAAGCAGAGTACCTAATTAACCCTTTTTAAGCGCAACCTGGATAACTGACTGGGGAAGAGAAAATACTCCCATGGGATTCCACCTGTGTCCCTGCCAGACAGGGGCATCAGGTGCTGACTTGTCAGAATATTGGCTAAATTCTTGGCTAGGCTTGTAAGGTCCTCAGGGCCAATAGCCTAGTACCTTCCTTTGATTCTGTGATCCTATGAATATTTATTTAATTATTTGCTAAACTGGGTAAGTGGACTAATGTTTGCTGATATTTTCCAGTCACAGCACAGATTACAGTGGCAAAATGAAAGATTAAGTGATAATTTACAGTAGCCAATAAGCAGCATTTTTAAACAGGAGGGAGGAAATCATAGTGTCTTAAGGAAACACGCATGGCTCATGGGTGTAGGGACAACACACATACACACACACCTCTTGTTTCATTTCTCTTGGATTATTTTACTCTTGTCTAAAGCAGTAGCATGTATTTCCCAACCATACTATTGAAAAGGTAACATTCTATAAGATTGTATGACAAGCCTTGGTGAACAGAAGTTACCTGACATCACTGTATCTGTTCATTTTTTAAATAATTACTAGTGTATGTCTTCATACTGCTGACTATTGTAGTTATTTTGTAAATGACAATCATTGCAAACAGTTGTATATCCACATCAGCAAGAAGAGCAAAATAAAATTTGTGACACCGAGAGTCTTCAAATTAAACCTGTTTTTCTTATGCTGTGGGACAGTAAATGGAACTATACACAAAACCAGATGGTTAACCCAACCTCTGGCTGATAACCCTGTTCAGCACTCAGCAGCAGCAACTACTGTAAAAACATGAAGAAATAACACCTTGGTCCATTCAAGTGGTGTGATATTTAAGCAATAACCGATGACATGGTGTGATATATTGAAGATTTACCCACGGTTGGAGTGGTTTAATCATGAGGGTGAAGCCTGAGTGATTAAATAAAGCCAACCATGGGTAAATCTTCAATATACCACAACCATGGAGTCAGTTATTGCTATTATACGATGGCATTATTTAAGAAAAAAATTGTTACTTTTGTGAAATAATATATTTGTATAACGGAGCATTACTGTTCTTCCATCGGTGGTGGCATACTGCTTCCTTCTGTTGATGTACTGCGTATGTGTACGGGACTTGCGTTCCCATGCATTCCCATGCATACCCAGTACATCAATGCTTTGAAACAGAAGCAATGTAGAAAAGAAAGTCTCTGTTGCTCCGTTTTTTTTTTAAACTTTTGGACACTTTATACCAATGGAAAAATGTTTGGGTGACCGGACCTTTTTCCCTTGGTATATTGTGGGATTTACAACGGGCATGCTGGCCAATCAGCATGCACATTTTGGAATATTAATAGGGGGGGGTCACTGTATAATACAGTATTAATAATACTAGACTAGCCATTAGTACAGTAAATGATGGGAAATGTAGTCCAATATACTAATGAGTCATAACTACTGAAAAAGCAAAACTACAAGTAGAAAATTTCCTTTAATATTGCTGTACAGTCTCTCAAGTACATCTTATGGGTTGCATAAGGCATAACGATCCTGTTATACTATGTATTGGAACCATTCAAGAAAATATAAATACCTCACAATGGTTAGCTGCACAAAACCAAGCAGTCAACAGGTAAAAAAACAAGCACAGTGCAGTTCCATGGCTGATAAAAGACGAAATTCCAGATCCAAATGCAGTCAAAAAGTTTAATAAAAAAGATGAGCACTTTCACAATTCAAACAATTGCTTCTTTAGATCTGCACTGTGCTTGTTTTTTTATATGTACTGGAACCATATTGAGCCATATAGGGCTAAGTGACTTAATACTTGCCTTGATTGTAAATGATCAATAATAAGATTTTCATATGTGTTCATGTTTTTAGCGCTAAAGAAAACTTTGCTCCTTTATATAAAAGACAAATCACATTGTCTTCAAACTATAGATACAGCCACATACTTGCTTGACACATTTACATTCAAAATGCTCAGAAACTGTCCTAGTAAACACATTAATTGCTGATGATTCCACTTACTATGTTTTAGACAATACCAGCGTCAAACTGAATAAAAAAAAAAAAACACTTTACACTAGCCAACTGTGGAAATTCTTTCATCAAATTATCCTTGACATCCGGGAATGCTATCACAAAGGAAAAAATCGAATGATGTGCTACAGAAAATTACATGTATATGGTTTAAGAATGTTGGTTGATGTGCTATTCTCTATACCTTAACTTGTGTTCACATGTTATCAGCTATCCCAGGACTAGTGTTCATGATAGATAATATGTAGACTACAATTGCATTTCTGTGTTGTTTCTGTGATATTTTTATTTGTACTGAATATAAATCAGGATTGTTTGCATTTGACTCCTATATGATTGCTGCTTTATTAGAGTTATTTTTGCATGTTCTGTGTTATATATTTAAGTTACACTGTGTTATATACTTAGGTTATACTTCAATAGAATTACTGCATTATGTATCCATTTCTGCCTAAATGCTGTACAAGAATTGAGTACTAGATAGCTGTTTGTTATGCTACAGTCTGTCACTTTATGTCTTGGCTATAGTGCCCAGGTAGTGGTGTAAAAACATCTTTTTACCTGCCTACCCACCCAATTAACAAACTAATTATATGGAAATGATTAAGTAGAGAAATAAAGGAAGCATATTACAAATACAAAATCAAGTGTTTATTATAAAGTAAATCATACTTGAAAGTTACTTTTGGTTTAGGACAATAGGAAGAATTTTCTGCAATGAACTTTGTATGCAGTACTTATAAATGTGTTCATAACTAATGTACAGTCAAAGGCATGGAGTGTTCCAATACTTCTTTCATGTTTCACAATAAGGATGCGTTACTTCCCTGAATATTTATCAGTCTGCCCAGAATGGTGGGCCAGACTTCAAAGAATATGGTGAGGTAAATTTTATTTCTATCTTTGACCAAAATTAAATGCAGTCGTCTTCAAGGGTCACAATGTCTATGGGCACAAGACTTGGTTTTAAGCCCTGTGTTTTTAAGGTATAGTCAAACAATACACTTATGCTGTACTGATGAGAGCAATAAAAGCTCAAAAATGGCATTTCTAGAGCTTTAGCATTATTGGCCTGAATGTCCCCATAAAGAATTTAAAAGTAAAAAGTCATGGGCATTTAGAAGCCATGTAGCCAAGGCATTGCTATGCGCTTAAGGAGATTTTTCCATATATTTTATAGGCCTCGAATACAGGAGGTTTAAATTATTACATAGTGAAGAGTGTTGCTTGGTTATGTCTTTCATCCAGATTTTACCAAATTGCTTGTCTATGTGACCTTTTTACCCTTTTTTATACCCCTTTTTTGTAAGACAGGTGGGTGGTTGTGCAGTGTCATAGTCTTCAGAGCCAGGTTTGGGTAGGGTAGCGTGGAAGCTTCAGTGGTAAAATGGAGATGTTGGTCAAAATATGCCCTAGGGTTTGTGTAGGGGAGTGACCATGTAGATGTGCCAGCAGGGACATGTTCAAAGACATGCCATGTGTGCTTGTACAATGGCAACACCTGAGCAACCCAACATCCTTGTGAGAGCATTATGCTGTTGCACAAGCAGAGAATATTTGTGTCCAACATATACACAATAATAAACAGCTGGTTTGCAAAGACTGCAAAGTAATTTACTATGTAACAGTTAGCATGGCTGTATAAAAAATTACATTGGTATACCAGCAGAAGGTATGAGAAACAAGAATATGTTTTATAGTGCTGCAGGGTCAGTATGCAGACAAAGGCTCCACTTCACAACTCATCTAGGACCTAGATCAGCACCCCCCAATTATCTCACACAACTCCCTCCAACATGGTCACCCAATGTCCTCCATTGACCTACACACTAGCCCTCACAGAAACATAACCAATCCCCCTTAGGCTACCACCTTCTCCCCATATGCCCATATGCACATGCACAGACACACACACACACACACATACACACACACACACACACACACACACACACACACACACACACACACACACACACACCCACACACACCCACACACACCCACAAAGACACCCGCCCTACTATACCTTGCAGTCTCAAGCAAAACACTCCCAAACATTTCACATATGTCTAGAATGAACCAGCGTGCACTGCTCAGGAATGCAGCAAGCATTCTGCAGGACAGACACTGCGAGGCACTGTGAATGCAATATAGAAATGCAGACCTGGCAAACTGACTGCAAATAAGTAACCCATGTACACAATGAACCTTTGGAATTTGCATGGGGGTTTGAAAATCAGTACCCATTTGCAATAAGACATATTGAGCAAACAAATATGTTAGAGCTGTTTCACTGATACCTGTACAGACTATGACAGTAGTCACAACTACATTGCAGTACTAGGGCAAAATACTACATAGCAGAACATGAATTTGTACTCACATTTTTTCAGGAGAGCTATTCCATTATCTTTTGATATAAGATGGTATTATCGACAATTTCATCCTGAGCTGAAAAACAAGACCGACAACTATACTACACATTACTTAAATGCTCAGTAAAGGCCTATTAAGCTATAGGGAAAAAACAGGCCAATGATCAGCCTTATATGCTTGTAGTACATCTCAGATGCCATGTCAAGATGCCACTCCCCTTCTAACCACCTACAGATGTATATTTTCCAAGCTGTCATGTATATGTAAAATGGCTTTGTAGCTGACAAGTGCTGCTTTTGTGCAATAAGCATGCTTTTAAAAGGTTTATTTGAAACATAAATAAATAAATGAAAAAAAACAAGTATCCAAAGCTAGTGAGTATAGTGATTGTTAGTGTTTCTTTTATTCAGCACAAACAGTGCTGAATATAAGACAAGAAAAGCATTGTAGGCTAGCTGAGTTATTCATATTCACTGCTCCTGTAGTGGTCCCCCTAAAGTTGTGGGCCCTGGGTGGCTTCCTGAATCATCCCTATAGTTATCCCCTTAACCCAAATCTTTCATATCTAAATTATTTAATTTGATGTTATTTCATCAAACCAGAATGTAGTATTAGGCAGTTCATGATGCTGCATTTGCATGGTACAGTTTTTGTCTTTCTCAGTACTGTTTTCCTTTGAGGTGTCTAGAAATGTCATATGGGGAAAATTTAATAAAGCCTACATAGACTTTTTTCCATGTAGGCATAGTGGCACACTGCTTACATGAAAGTAAGCAGGTCTGTGATCCAGTAAACAGAGCTGGGTGGTTCACATGCACTCTCTTATAAAGAAGGATCTGTGACATGCAGATCACTTGATAAGCCAGTGAAATTAATGCAAATGAGGGAGATAGAGTGATCCAGGAAGCAGATAGGCAGTCCTGCAGACCCCATGTTCGTGTCTGTAGTGTACACTGAAAGATTCTGTGTACAGGATTTTAAACAGACAACATGGGCTCTAAATGTGTAGTGAGATGGACAGAAATAGCACAGCAGACACAGATATGTGCAAAACCATCACCCGTGTGTCCAAAACTGTATGAGAAATAATGTAAAATAATTTTATTTTTTTTAATGGACATGTTAATGTTAAAGACATGCATCTGGTGCGTTTCTTCCCGGTGCTCTGCTGAAAACTGGCTTTGTTCCAAATCTGACTTTTCCGGTTAACAAATGTTAAATAAAATAAAATAAAACGTCCTACACTGCCAGACTCAAAAGACTCCAGCTATTCTCTGTCTCATATCGCCTACTTAGAGGCAAACTCTGCTTGACTTACAAAGCCATGTCTGACCCAGCTCTGTTAGAAATGCTACATCTAAAGAAATCCCAATCCCTCAGCACCACATACTCCAGAGACCTCAACCTCATTCCACAATAAACAGAACATGCTGGAGGGACAGGTTCCTCACCCACAGACTGCCCATGCTGTAGAAAAGATTTCCCATACATGTCAAGCAGAGCACCTCGCTGTCCCTCTTCAAGAGAGTGTCTCTACTTGATAGAGGCACTGGGAGCTAATGTCAGGTGGCATGATGCCAGGACACTTCTATGGGCTAGGCTTGTAAAGGCTCCAGGGCCATTAGCCTAGTGCACACCTATGAACCTATGAAATAAATAATGATCTGGGTATGTTTGCATGGAGAGCTGCAGTGCGCAAACATGCTTTTATAAAAAAAAAAAAAAAACAAAATAACAAAATAGTGTAAAAACCAAAGTTATTAGTATGTGACATTAATGTGTATAGGACCCTGCATGGAGTATCTACAGTGGTGGAATGGTTCTGTTGCTAAGGAGGCAGGGCTTGGAACCGTATTTCTTCCAGGTTGTGTGCACAGATGTCTGTGCAAATGAGCTGGGGTTATTGAATAGAACAAATGGGTATCCGTGTCTGCAGATCCCATCAGTGTAGGCACAGAACCATGTTGATGTCCACAGAAGAGGTAGTTGACATCAAAGGGGGTGTGTGTCTAAGGACGTGTAAGCTCATTGGAGCTCAGAGGTGCCTGTTTGCTCTGCATGGTGCTCTGCTGAGCGGGGTGTGTGTGTACAGTGTCTGCTAAGCTTTGTTAACCTTCAGGATATGTGTTTCATTATGTTTCAGCATATTTGCGCAGTGTGCTGCCATGCTGAATGTGGTCTTTCATGTGGACGTATACACTGAGTGCTGAGCACTGTTTAACTTTGTGGCACGTGTTTGCATGGTGAGCCGCAGTGCTGAGCGAGGAAGTCTGTCCAAAAAAAAAAAAAAAAGTTGGCCAAGAAAGGCAATGATTTATTAAGTACTGATAACCCCTGTTTCACTTAAACTAGGGCCATTAACAGTCCTTACTGATGCACTTGGCAGGTGGAATGCATCATAGGTAGCCAATCACAAAGGCTTTACCTACAGCAGAGCACTATAAAGGTTGCATGCCCCCTACAACCTGATTTCACCCCCATACTCTGCACCAGTGGAGTACAGACTTGGGAGTTTTAATTGATGGAATGCTACGGGCTGCTGCAGGTCTGGTACATCTGTAAGTACTAGATGCTGAGGTCAATGCTGCTGCTGACCATCGGCCTAGACTGAGAAGGAGAAGAGTGCTCAGGCCCAGGGTAACCATCCAGGAGCTACATGAGCTAGAGATTGTAGAGCACTTCAGGGTGGACAGGGACATACTACAAGAACTCACTGAGCTCTGCCAACCTCAATTCAGACCCGGAGCCAACAGAGGGGAACCCATCAAAGTAAAAATAAAGGTAAGTGTAGCTGTTATGATAGTAGCTACAGGTACTTTACAAAGACCAACTGGGGACATGATGGAGGTCTCACAGATATCAGCATCCAGGGTACTTCACGAGTCCCTGGATGCCATGCTACCACATGCCAGTGATAACATTTATTTTACCCTCACCCCTGAAGTGAGCACCAGCAGTATGCAACACTTCTACTATGTAGGATACTACCCTGAAGTACTGGGTGCCATAGAGTGTGCTCATGTACACATCAAGGCACCACCCTGTGAGGAGGATAGAATCTATATCAACCATAAGGGGTATAACTCCATCAACTGCCAGGTCATGTGCAATCCCCAAGACATTATCATGAATGCATGTGCTGGCAGCTCTGGCATTTATCACAGCTCCCATATCTGGCACACATCACAGCTGTACCAGATGTTTACTGGGAGGACATCCCACATGGTCATTTACTGGGAGATGCTGGCTAAGCACTGGAACTGTGGATGATGACACCCATCGGAAATGCATACCCACCCATGGAAGAATGTCATAATGAGGAACACGCACTAGAAACATCATAGAGCATGTGTTTGGGCAGCTGAAGTCGTGGTCCCAATGCCTCAATGTATCTGGTTGATCCCTGCAGTACTCTCCAGCCACATGTGCACAGATGTTCACAGTATGTGCCATGCTACACAATATGATTCTGCGGAAACAGCTGCAGCAGGATCAACGATGGGAAGGGCTACACAGCCCCCCACCAGTGCCTAGGTCACCACAGCCACAGCCACAAGGGGCCTCTGAGGATGAAACCTCCTGAGGTTGTCACTGCCATCAGACATAGGCATGCCCTGTATGCCCTGGCCTTGACTAAGAGACAATGCATAGCATATTCACTGACAACCTAGGGCCCTAGGGACTGACAACTTACTCCAACTCATATACATATTAGTAAAAATGATGCCAGCCAGCCCACACAACTTGTACCTAACCATATATAGGCTGTGTATTGTGTGCATCAGGCAGGTTCAGCCCTGAACAATGGGTGTGTCATCTGCTGCATTCACAAATTAAGTCACTCACCTATTCACCACTTGTAAGGGGTACTAGAATATGGTAGCATATGTATAGACCTGCCACATGTATACAAGGGAACATAGTGGGCTACTGGACTACTTGGAGAGATCTAACAGCCACTTGGGACAACAGGTACTCTGTCCAATAGCATGTGCTCCATAATATGCACTAGGCCACATGGATGAAATATCCACTACATTCTTCAAGGGCGATAGCAAACAGTGGGGTCACATGACAGTTGCACAACTGTCTATGCCAGCAGAGCATGGGCTGGTCGTCCTCCACCCCCAACACATCAGTGTACCCATACAACTGATGTATCATTAAATCTACAATGATATATCAGCAGACCAGCGAATTCCAGGGCTGTGACATAGAACCTGGACACACGTTCCATGTCTCACAAAGTGCAGTGGTGACAATGTATGTCTGTGTGCTGTTGATTGTGTGATGAATGACACATCCCTGTCTGGCAGCCTGTGTGGCTCAGTAGGCTAGGGACATTAGCATGGGTGTTTGTGTTGATGGTTTGAATCTGGGAGTATTCACATCTTTTGCATGTGAGGTAGTCATATGGTGGTGTCCTCACAGACTGTTATATACCCCTCAATCTGTTACTCATTAAAGCTGGACAAAGCCAGATAGAATGGGGGGACAAAGGGCCAAAACTAGAGATAGACATTCAGATGCTCTGAGTAACCTAGAAGGTGGCTAGTATAAAAGTGGGTTGCATTAGTACAAAATATCTGAAGGATATAAAGTCCAACACTCAAATGTCTGTCTGTAGTTAGTACTATTAAGTGACTGCATTGTATAACATTTTACCTGAACAACACAAATGTAAGAGGAACACACCAGACATATGGGGTAAAAAGCTGGACATTATGAAAAAACATGCACAGTGAGGGGTATGCAGACTGTTACCCTGTATGTGGTGTTACATTATGTGCCCTAGTCACATATTAATTACAACACACAGCCGGGGAATGTCATGGACAATGTCAGGAAAGTGCTGAACTGCGGAAAAAGGTGCAGCTGCCAATGTCTGTAGCACACAAAATCCTGGTCTGGAGTGCAGGTAGCTCTGGCCTGGAGTCACCTTGTAAGTACTGCCAGTCCCACTGGACATGCTCCTACACTTAGCTAAATTGAGAGCAATTCTTTTGCCTCTTCCTCACAAAGACCTGCTATGTGGAAATACGTCTGTACATACAGACAGCTACCTATACATATCTGTCTGATGCAATCCCCCTCCCACATGCTTAGTGTATATTTGAGTATGTACCCCATATACTATATATATATATATATATATATATATATATATATATATATATATATATATATATATATAGTTACACTTCAAAACATCTAAAACTCATAACATCTAAATTTGAAACATCAAGACCACAACATCTAAAACCCAAAAAATCAAATCTCATAACATCAAAACTTTGTATCACATCATTGAACACTATAAATAACATGAAAATAACATTCCCTCAACCTATATCAGCACCAAACTAACAAACATACTTTATGCTACATTTCTGCAGGGGGACCAGCTCCCCTGCACCTCCCATGTGGGGGGCTGTTCCTGTAAATTAAATATACCATGATTGCACTACAGTTGGAAAAAGTTAATTTCCTAACCCCATTGTATCACGATCAACATAAAAATGTACACATAATGTCTACATCACTTACCTGTATGGGCTAAAATACACATAGAGAGTGGCAAAATAAACACTATATAAATAGTATACATTTCTACACTATATAAATAAAAAATATATAAATAAAAAGTACATCTCATACTGATACCACAAGAATAACAGATTAAACTATGACATTTACATGTTTCATGATACACTATTCCATATTATACATTTTTGATCTTATCAAATTCAGTGTTATGAGTTTTAGATGTTTTGAAGTGTAACTATATATATATATATATATATATATATATATATATATATATATATATATATATATATATATATATATATATATATATATATATATATATATATATATATATATATAAGCTATATATATATTACAGTGATACATAGACTCTCCACATATATCTGCATAATTCATATACATAACATACACACACAACATTTATAGAGACATCCCTGTTATACACATTGATATATATATATATATATATATATATATATATATATATATATATATATATATATATATATATCTGGGTCTACCTGATTTAACCAAAAGCTTCAAATGCCTACAACAAAAACACTGACACCGGAAGATCGACAACGGAGAAGACTGACAGTTGAAAATCCCAACGTTGAGAACACCAACATGTTAAGGTAAGTGTGCGGTAGGGACGGACGTTAGGGTCAGGGTACGGGTAAGGTAAGTGTATAATAATGATAGATGTTAGGGTTAAGGTACAGGTCAGGTAAGTGTGCGATTGTGACGGACTTTAGGTTTAAGGGCGGGTTAAGTGAGTTAGGGTTAGGGTGCGAGTAAGGTAAGTGTGCGATAATGACGGACTTTAGGGTTAGGGGAGGATTAAGTTAGTTAGGGTTAGGGTGTGAGTAAGGTAAGTGTGCGATAGTGACAGACTTAAGGGTTAGGGGTGGATTAAGTGAGTTAGGGTTAGGGTGCAGGTAACGTAAGTGTGCAATAGTGACGGACCTTAGGGTTAGGGTTTGGGTTAAGGTTAGTGCATAGATAGTTGTGTATGTAAGGTTTAGTGTAGGTTTGTAAGGTGTTTGGGTGTTTGGTGTGCTTGTATTTTGTGTGTGTTTTTCGGAAAAGATATTTGTTTTGTTGATTGTCGGGATTGTGGTTTGTCGGGCAAGTGAAGTGTCGTGTTTTTGAACTTTCAGTTTTGTGGTGTTGATTATTTTGTTGTCGGTGTTTTTTCATGTTGGCATTGTCAGGTAGACCCTTTGCCTGTTGAATGTCACCTTGTAGACAGACAGAGGTGAGCAGGTGTTGTAATGTAGAATGGTTCAACACATGCCTTGGACTGGCCATATTGTCCCCGGCCACATGTTTGCCTGTCTAACTGCAACTAGCCACATATGGCCATACTGCTAACTGTACATACATAACAGGGATAGTGACAGGTATGTCACTCCAAGGACAGTAGATACAATAACAGTGCCAAGCAATATCACTCTGCAGGCCCCACATGCTGTCTAACACAAGGCTACTTTGCATGCTCTACAAGTACTCTGCCTGCAAACACATAGGCAACAGATGCAACCCATGGCACATGCAATAAGTGCTATGTGCTGTAGTGTGTAATAGTAGATAGGTAGGAGTTCTAATCTCATATCAGCCAAGTGTGTGTGCGTGTGTGTGTAAATATATACCCATGCAGCACTATGAACAAGCCCATATGGGCTATCTCTGTGCAATGGTTATAAGCTGTATGGCCCTGTGACTAGCTGCTGGCCTCTACATTGCACTCATCTACAAGGCCTGCTCATGCCATCCACCTTAAGAGCACTGACTAACAATCTAATATCAGATAAGCTCTGTGGCACATGGAAAATGTACTACAAGCTACAGTGTGTAATAATAGATAGGTAGGGGTTCTAATCTTACCTCAGCCAACTGTATGTGTGTGTGTAAATATATCCCTGTGCAGCACTATGGACATGCCTGTATGGGCTAACTCTGTGCAATTTTTATGCATTTTATGGCCCTGTGACTAGCTGCTGGCCTCTTCATTGCCCTCCTCTACAAGGCCTGCTGATGTCATCCACCTTAAGAGTGCTGGGTAACAGTTGAGTATCAGATAAACTCTGTGGTGCATGCGATAAGTACTGCGTGCTATATAGTGTGTAATAGTAAATAGGCAGGAGTTCTATATTCACAGCAGCCAAATTTGTGTGTGTGTGTGTGTGTGTGTGTGTGTGTGTGTGTGTGTGTGTGTGTGTGTGTGTGAATATATCCCTGTGCAGTGCTACAGATGTGCCTTTATGGGACATCCCCTTCAATGCTCATACATTTTTTAGCCCTGTGACTAGCTGCTGGCCCTAAATTGGCCTCCTATACATAATCATAACTGATGTCTGCCACCTGTCTGACGTGGACACAGGATATTTGTAGACATGTCAACTCCATCACCACACCTTCTAGATTTGTAAGTTCAGATAATTCGTATGACATGTAGCATGGACAGCAGATCTTATCACAAAGTATGAATGCATGAATACGCTGACATCCCCCATTGTCCCTGAGAGACACTTCTACACATATGCATCTAGGGAGCCATGCACATATACTGCCATACCTTTCTGATATAATATTTCTGCTGTGCTGCCATGCCATACTGTGCTGCTGTATTCCCATCATGTGTCCATAGTGTATCCCCTCAGAATCCTGGAACATAAACATATACAGGAACATGAAACAACTGTCATTCTGTAACACTACTGCCAATCCAATGTCATGCGACAAAGATACACAAAGTGTGATGTGTAGTCATGACACATGCCAGCATACAGTACCTTTTGGGGCCCGCATCAAGTGACATGGCAAAACAATATTGCACTACACAAGTGCATGTCAAGTAATATAGACACCCTGTGAATCAGACAAATGGTAGCTTTTCCCTCCAGCAATGGCATGGATGTCAAAGATGTGACACAGGTATCATCACATGTACAGGGTGTGGTGTGGGGGTGCTGGAGGCCTAGGCTGTACCAAACAGTTGACAGTATACATGTGAGTCAGGAGGGGTGCAGTTTAAACATGCCATGGAGAGGTGCCGTATGTGTCTGTAGGTGACCTGCATGTGACAATGGTGCTTGAGTATGTGCCTGTACACAGTAAAGCCCAGTGCTAACTCTACACATTTGTATATTGGACAGCTGTGGACCATACACAGTAGAGTGGACAGTTCACTGTCTCTGGCCATGAGCACAGGAATTGGCTCTTCCAGGAATAGCACTGGCACCACCATGCCTAAGGTTAGATGTGGTGCTAGTAAATGATGGTGACTGCAGAATGCTTGGGCTTTCTCCACATGGGACCACCCAGAACCACGTGCTCATGGCCTGCCACATTGTGGTGAGGACAGCACACTTCCCTCTGTAGTGCTGGAGGTACTTCCATCACAGGACTGTGACTGTGCACAGCTACATGGACTCTCAGCTGATGGTGTTGCTGACCTACGTCTACGGGTCCAATGCTCAACTCCAACCAGATGTTCCAGCACAGACAATGTGCAGTCCAAGACAGACAATGTCGCAGCCCACCAACAGCTAACTAATCCAGGGTGTCCCCAATGCAGTGGATGCAGTCTCAGATGTCAGACTGTGCTGCATCCACAGCCCTAAGCATCCATCTGGTGTTGCATTCAGAATATGTCTGTGCCTCTATGATGGCCTGAAACATGTGCCAAGTGACCTGTGATGTGACTTCTGCAACAGGTGATGGATGGACAGCATTTCTCCTATGATCACCCCTGTCAATCCACCTGTGTGGGACCTTGCCAGCTCTCTGGATAGGGCCAATGTCTACAGTCACTGATGCCATAGTTGTCACACTGTCCTGTTCATTGTTGCCAGCCTCTGACTGTCTAATATATGTGGCCTCTGGGGACTAAGTATGTGTGGGCATACTGACTGTGTGTGGTGACAATGAGGGCAAAATTGGGATATCAACATCTGGGACAGATTCAGCCCCCGACAACCCCACATGTACCTCACTATGGCCACCATCATCATCAGAGTCCAATGAGACACTGATATCAGGTTGTGAGGGGGAGAGACTCCGACACCCCCACCAGTCACATGTGAAAACCAAGACAAAAGTAGTACATTACAAATGAGGATCCACAACTTCATTACCAGTCTCACATCTTCTCATCTCTGCTCCCATGCACAACAGATGACTTCACACGAACAAACACAGACAAGTCAAGCCCTTTATAACATGCACTTCAGCCAAATCCAGCTAAAGTTGCCAGTACAATCTGCCTGCAAGGTAAGCAATATCACACTATAGCTAATAGAACTACACATAAACCTCAGTACACCTATCTTGAAAATGATATGCCATACTAGTGCCATTGCCTCAGGTATGTAGCATCTCCCTTTTGTGTTTGCACAGGCATCTTGGAGTAATTGCCTTATATATACCCAGATGTGTAGCTGCTCATAACTATAAGTGCAGATGTATCGATGGTTGTTCAAATAGACACCTGTGACAAACCAGTCTTTGATGGACCTATGAAAAGGTGAGGGAAAGGAATTGTCAGCACCACCAAACATTGCAGCACTACAACCTAATATGTGCATATATCCACATGCACATTAGCTGCTGTGATATTGGCTCAATTGCTGATATTCTGTGTATGTGTGCACAACTAAGTGTAAACTCTAACAACCCCACTAATGCAGATAGACCTGTCATGCATGTACAGCTATATACAGCCTACCAAAATGACTGATACAGTATTACATTGGTGAGCACAGCACATTTATCCTGGACACTTCTCTGCTGTGGACACTGTAGCACCCACCTCCATGATGTATGGTGTGATGGATGCCTGGGAGCTGTCATGTGTTCCAAGGTTTGCCAAGAATTCCTCCATGACCAAGAGGGTTTATTCTGTTGCAGGTCCTCCACTGGTGGTGGCATGATCCTTAGCAACAACAGCTGCCCTTCATCGTGCAGTATTCAGCATGTCTGTGGCCCGGTGTTGGACTTGCTCATAGGTCTTGTCCTGTTGGCCAATCTGATTCACATCCCACACAAGGTCTGCCTGCTGCTCCCAATTATGCCTCCCCCTGGACAACAAGATCTGATGGTGCTGTCTCAGTCCATCCACTATTATGTCATTCTCTGCATCTGAAAAGGGGGCATGTATTCTGTGGTAAATAGTTCCTGAAAAACAACAAAAGGGGAACACATTACAGGACCAGACACATGGACGTCCACTATATACAGATCCAGCACACCAATAATGGCCTGCACTATCCACTGCTCCCTCACACGTCATACCCCACAGGCTAGCAACACCCTGTGTGTATGGATACCACAAAGATAGTAGCAATATTGGGGTATGTCCCTGTGTGCTGTGACAGATTCTGCTGCATGTTCCAGCACCCAACAGTGCAGTCTACTGTGGTGTGTCCTCTACGGGCAAATTCCCACTGATATGTCATATGGCCACTGCTAGACAATTAGCAGTGTGCTGTTAGAACAACTATATGTGGACAGTCCAGCAACACCATTGTACCACAGTGACAGACAATAATGCAAACCTGCTGTAGTATATGTTCCATGTGGGCATCATGCCTCTCAACTATAGAGATGTTTGCAGAATGCCAGGATGTTAGCCTCATAGTTTTGGTCAGTTTAACACATACTTGTGGATTTCTGACAAATATCTAATCACTGATACTGAGTTTGGGCCTTGGCCTCCAATAAAATATGACTCTGTCCTGCTTTCATGCTGTAAGAGGTTCATAGGTTCATAGGTTCATAGGTTGGTACTAGGGTATTGGCCCTAGGGCCTATACAAGCCTAGCCATAACAATTCCCTGGCTATTTTTTCCCACAATATTTATTTCCATGGACCCCTGTCTAGCAGGGCAACTGACATGACCCCCGGGGTGAATTTCCTATCTCCCATCCAATCGTCAAGGTTCATTTTGAAGAGGGCCAAAGAGGTGCTCTGCTTGACATGTATGTACAGTCTATTCCAGAGTCTGGGGAGTCTCTGGATCAGGAACCTATCCCTCCAGCATGTTTTGTTCATTGTGATGACAAGGTTTAAATCCCTGGAGCATGTGGCTCAGAGGGATTTGGATTTCTTTAAGTCTAGCATGTCCAACAGCTTTGGGTTTGACATGGCCTTTTAGCAGAGATTGCCTCTGAGTAGACGATATGCAACAGAGTATAGCTGGAGTTTTTTTAGATGGTCAGCATAGGGCATCTGCTTTAGACATGTGATTCTTTTAGTGAGGTATTTCTGCAGCCTTTCCAATTGTTGCAGATGTTTTGAGAGGTGCATACCAAATGGGGCATTGTACTCTATAATGGGTCTAATGAGGGATGAGTTCAGTGGGACAATGACCTCCTTTTTCTGGATGAAAAGCCCTTAGTGATGAGGTGTGCCACATAGAAGGATTTCCTGACTGTTCTGGCGATGTGGTTATCGAAGGTGAGACCACTGTCATCTGTGTCCCTAAGTCTCTTATCACACTTTTAGTATTTAGTGTACTGCCACCTATGTGGTAATTCATGGGTGCATGTTTTTTCTCAAAGGGGATAACTATAGATTTCTTGGCATTGAGCTTGAGCCCATGGTTCTGTCACCAAACATCTGTTTCTGTAAGGCTCTTTTCTAGGGGATTCAGTAATGGCTCCCAGTTTGCAGTCATTTGTGAACTTTGTTAGCCAGAGTCTCTTAGTGTTGGCCTGTACTTCAGAGAAGTAGATGCCAAACAAGAGTGGTCGCAGGACTGAACCTTGAGGTACTTCACTTGTCACTTGTTTGGAGCTGGATTTGGAGTTGGCTACATTTACAGTCTGGGTTCTGTCAGTAAGCCAGTTGGCAACTCATTGAGTGATGTAAGGATTAATGCCCAACTTAGTAAGTTTATCTATGATTCTAGAGTGGGGCATGGTGTTGAAGGCCTTGACGAGGTCCAGATAAGCTGTGTAGACTACCTTATCCTCATCCACAGCTCTGAAGACTGATTCAAAGAAGTCAATCAGGTTCAGGAGACAAGATCAGCCCTTCACAAACCCAAACTAGGTGGGGTCCAGTGTTTGAAGGTTTCCAATGTCTTTGTTCCAATGTTTCCAATGTTCCATGACAATACATTCCATGGCCTTGCAGATCAGGCTTGTCAGACTGATGGGGTGGTAGTTCCCAGGATCCAAGGTGGACCCCCCCCCCACTTGTGGAGTGGGATAACTGTAGCTGTGCGTTACTCAGTGGGCAAGAAGCCCGAGGTGAGGCTATGATTAAACATGACACTTAGGTGAGATACCAGTTCATTTTGTAGTTCATGTAGTACACAGCCCAGGATGTCTTCTGGTCCCATGGAGTCTGTATTCTTAGCTTTGGAGAGTATGGTTTTTACCTGTGTGGTAATTATTACTGGAATTTGGCAATCTTTTGATATTGAGATTTACCTTTGAGATCTACCGTTAGAGGGTGAGAGAGGGGTGAAGTTGGCAGTGAATCGATCTGCCAGCATATTGGCAATATCCTTGGGATCAGAATATTTAATGCCATTCTGTTGTAGCTCAGAGCAGATCTGAGCATTGCCCTTTAGATTCTTGACATAGCTATAGAATGCATTGTGGTTGTCTTTGAAATCTTTGTCAATTTTATTTTCATAACTAGCTTTGGAGGATTTTATGAGTGATCTCAGCTTCTTACTGAGACTGGTAAGGGTTTTTTGCATCCTGGGAATTTCCTTTTTTCTGCAACAGTTTCTTCCTTTTGTTGTAAAGTTTGCTTATGGCAGGGGATCACCAGATTGGCTTCTTTTTTGTGGAGAAGAGTGTCTTGGTTCTATTTGGGATGGCACGATTCATGCACGAGGGGATGTGCTCGTACAGTACCTTAGCACAGGATTCAGCAGTCGAACTTTCAGTTCCTGTCTACATGGGGTGTCATGAAGTTTGTCACTTCTGACTTCAGTAGCATGAAGTTGGCTATGGAGAAGTTTTATACAAAAGTTTCCTTACTGGGGGGTAGGGCAGGGATGTGGATATCAAGGGTGATTAGCTTATGGTCAGACCTGACCAATAAGGGGGTGACCATAGGTGTGGAACATCAATTTCCCATGTTGGTATGACCAGGTCTAGGACTATGGATTAGTTTACCCAGGGCATTGGAATTTATGAATTCCAAGAGCCGTTGGGCAAAGGTGTTGGTACACGAGTAGTTTTCCCAGTTGATGGCAGGGTAGTTGAAATCACCCAGTATTAGGGTGTTTGGTTGTGTCTTAAAATTTTCCAGTATGTTTAGAAAGGTGTAGTTGGAATCTTGAGGCATGGTGGGGGATCTGTAGCAAGCTACAATTTGGATTGCAGTCTTACCTAGTGTTAGTTGCACCTGCAGAATTTCAGACTCATTTTGTTGGGCAACTAGTCTGGTGGTGTGAATATCCTTGGTTAATATGGACACTCCTTCACCTTTAGTGTTTCAGTCCTGGTTTGGGTGGCCGAAAAGTGTGGTAAGAGCTGTAGCCTGGTATTGCAGGGGTGCTCTCTGAAACCTTGAACCGGGTATCAGTTACTGCACAGATATCAATGTTCTCCATTTTTAGGAATGCCTTGAGAGAGTGCATTTTTGTGGTTTAGACTTCTAGCATTGAGTAGCATTACCTTTAGATTTTGCATGCTTATATCTGTTACTGTGGTGGTTTTGTCCTTTGAACTTTGCCTAAAAAAGGCACTATAGGGGTGGCAATAGCCTTAGCCAGTAACCTGAATCCCAGGGGTGACAGGTGCAGACCATCTCTGGCAAAGCACTGGAGTCTGTTGATCATATCGTCCCAGACAGACAGATACTGGATCCCCTTTGAATGACACCAGAAGCTTAGCCAACTGTTGAAGTCAATCATTTTGTCCTTGTACTGTGGTATCATTCTGGTCAAAGGCAGGATGCTACTCAGGGCTAGGGTCATACCTGCCTGGGCCACATGATCCAAGAGCTCTTCCATATTTCTTTTCATGTAGTCCTACAGGTACGTCTCAAGTCATTCACTCCAACATGGACAATGACAGAGTCATATTTGTACTTGCTGTGGACTGACTTGAGTGTATGCATTATGTGGTGGATCCTGGCACCCGACAGGCAGCTGACTGTAATTTTCTCCTTGTTCAGCCTGGTGAGTGGGACATCAGTTTGCCTGACTATAGCGTCACCTATGACTAAAGTGTTGGGTACTTTGTCTTGCCTTAGGGGCTGTTGTTGGGTGGCACAATGGTGTTGCGAGCTATGTGACACTATGGTTGTGATTGGTGTTTGTCTGCATTTCAGCTTCGGAGGTCCTTGTTTCTTGGACAGGTTACTGTTAATGGCTTCCGCATATGAGGGTTTAGTGTTGCTATGTGAGGGTGTTGGTGGTCTGGCTTTAGAAGGGCTATGTGCTGCTTGAGGTGTAGTGCAGGTGTTAATCTTCTCCTCTTGACTGTCTAGCACAATCTTGGGTGGAGAGAGCTTTGCTTCCAGTTTGACTATGTAAGTGCATCTCTCGCAGGTTGTAGTGTTGGGTGATAGGAGGAGAGGGTTGTCTGTGTACATGAGGCAATTGCTGCATTGCCCCAGTATGCCTAGATTCACCAGGCGGACAGGAGAAATCACCGGAAGCTGACCCTTGGACATGCCTGGTTTGGTGCTTTTTTTTTGTAAAGTACAAGAGCTGTTTTTCCTTACCTTAGCAAGGTACTTTGCAATTATATACTGTTTAGTGCCTACAATTAATTTCTCCTTATTAACAAAGAGAGTTGAGTGCTTGTATCAGTTTAAGGCTTCCTAGTGCTTTCCAGCAGGTTTTAGAGCAATTGCTAGTAACAGGGATGCTTAAAGGTAAGACAAAAATGGTTTATCCTAAACACTGCAGTGTGCACTAGAGGAGTTAGATGTGAAAGTAGGTAACTTAAGTTTTACCTGTCTAAAAAGTTAAGTTTTAGTGGAGCGTCACTATTTTTAAAACAGCAAGATAGATTGAAAGGGGGTGGTCACTTTTGTATTCTAGTACTATGGAATACAGTAAGATGGCCAATAGATTTAAATAGTTGAAGGGGAGTGATTTCACAAAATGATAATTTTGCGTTAACTCACACAAGCTAGTAAAAGCAGAGAGGAAATTAGATATATGGTCAAATTAACATAAGGGGCAGGCAACTAGAAAGACAGTAGTGTTTAAGAACACAACAGTAACCGGGTGGAAGGGTGGGGAAAAATTTCTGCCTAACTCACAAGAGACAGAGCTGTGGTCTCTTTTCAAGTTTTAATATGCAGTTAAAAGGAGAATACAAGTAAAACACGAGGTAAAGAAAAGAAATCACAGTATTCAAAATAGAAAAAGGCAATAAAGTAATACAAAGTACAACAAATAAAAAGCAAACTAACCTTTCCCTCACAGCAAAGTGTAGCAGAGTCTGGGTGAGTCTTTATAGTAAAGGCTCTGCCAGGTATGTTAGGCATAGTCATCATCCAAACAGGGATATATGTCAACAGTAATGGGAAATTAGCCAGAGAACATCAGGGTCATTCAGGGAAACTTTTAAAATGTTAGAACTATGTATGTCAGACAGTGACTGCATGAGGAAGATTAATTACAGTACATCATTTGATGTTACAGAAGTGTACACCCTTAGTCATTGTAACAATGTATTATGTGTAATCCGCTAGCTTTCCTACAACAGCATAGGAGGGATTGACAGGGACAGAGCTAAGATGCCATTGAAAATCAGGGACAGTTTAGAGTCATGTCAGTAAGCGTAGGACAGCAGAGTATCACTGACATGTCATTACCATAGAGCTAAGACAGGCTTACTTTTGTAATCTCTATTCCCCATACCTTCATCCACCCATCTGCATCCTGTTATATGGCAAAATCTATTACATACCTGGTGGAGTACAATACTCTTTTTCTGAACTTTGCTTCTGGTAATCTTTTGGAAATATGCTTTCCATGTGAGTTACGTCTCATATAGACCTGTTCCCCTTGCAATTTTAAGGTATTGCTCATTAGCAGGTGATTGCCTCTGCACCGATCTGTGGCTTAGAATTGCTAACTGTGGCCAAAACAGCCAAATTGCACTATCATTGGCCAATGACATGCCACCACAGTGCAATATATAAGGCCTTCATATAGACCTGGGCCCCTTTCTTAGTTGTTAAGATGGACATTACTGAGGTGTGGAGAGTATAGCATCAGAGAGGGTAGGTACCATAACTGTCACCTGTAGAGATGTATGGAGTATGTCCACAGTTTCACCTCATATGTGTGGTCAGTGTCCCATGACATTGTGGTCATCTGGTAGTTCACTGGCAAACACTGTGGGTTGAGGTCAGTAAGGAAAGAAACATACTTGAGTGTCAGACTTCGTTCCTGTCAGAATATGCATGCTAATGCAATAGCTGTTACTCTATCAATCAACTATCTTTGTGGGGGCAAACCATTACATATGTCCCTATCTGGGGGCCTTAGCCCCCCCATTACTTATGGATGTGTCCAGATCCCTTGTTCTAGGGGGTTGCCAGGTATGGTAGATCTGTAGCAGCTACTTTTACATACAGCTGTGTATGCTACACTGCAGCTTAGTGCACATAGGGGGAGTGTGGACAATTTTGAGGACAGCAAGCTGTATATGTAACTGTGGCAGCTGTGGCAGCCCTGTCATTATGGCAGAGCCAATGTAGAGGACAGCAAGCTGCATATGTAACTGTGGCAGCTGTGGTAGCCCTGTCATTATGGCAGAGCCAGTGTAAGACTACCCTGTACAGTCCAATCGAGGCATGTGATTAAGGTATGTATGTTATGCAACAGTCCCAATAACAGAGTAGAAGGCAACATATAGTTAGGCTACACAGATATGTGCAGTGTGTCCCTACGTGCAGGCCTCTGTCTTGCAAAGCTGGGTAGCAGTTCGTCAATAAGAAGTAGCCTGTGTGGATTAGGCTTGCATGACTCAGCCATTACTTGCTGTCTTCACAATAATGTAATTGAACTGCAACACAAAACTGGAATTGAACCCAGGACTATGTGTGGCAAAATGTACTGCATGCAAGGCATTTAACAGAGTGCACTAGTGAGTCACTACAAAAGCACTTGTATTTGCAAAATGTATGTGCACGGGCTCCCTTCCCATGATCAACATTTCAAAATGTCGACATTCACATGGCCGAGACCATATAATTGACATTCAAAATGTTGACCATGCGGAACCTGCATCTCCGTACAATATGGAATGGAAAGATTTCCATCTTCGCACTGTAGTGCAATCTTGGAGTTGGTATATTTAAGTTCCAGGGGTGTGGGGGCAGAGCCCTCTATGGGGGACCTGCTACCAGCATGAAGGTAAGTTTTTTTTGTGTTTTTTATTATTTCTTCTATGGTCAATATTTCAAATGTTGATCATATGGTCTTGGCCATATGAATGTCGACATTCTGATATGCCAACCATATGAAGTAGATACATGTGCACATATATAAACTTTGACAAAGATTTCTACATCCATCACACATTGCTGATAGCGCACATATACCTGCTATCACAGGCCTCACTTACCTCCATTATTATGTCGTTGGCTGTCTAGTGCTGTATTATTGCACCAGAGTCCGAGGCACACTCCCATTTTCCCATTACTTTTTATTTCAGTTACATGCCTAATGACTGTAAGTGGTAATCAGTATGTTTTGATGGAAACACCAGTTTTAAGTCAGATCTGTGTGGTGGGTTAATGATGTGGGCTGTAGGTGAGAGGTGCCTGGATTTGAAAGTTGGCAGAGGTGTTTATTTTGTATGTGTCTAACAATGTAAAAAAGACATTTAATCATTAAAGCTCATATAAGCTTAGCTAAGCGAAGTGGCTATGTGCTATACTGTGCTGCTTTGCTTAGCGCCGCACAAATATGCACTAAAAATATAAAAAAAAGAAAAAGGGGGTGATGGGAAAGAGGTGAAATGGGGGCAAGCAGGGGGGGAAACATAGTGAAAGGTAGTTAGGGATGTGCAAGAAGGGTGTAGGAAAGAACCATAGCTATCCATATCTTGTACAGCAACAGCTGGCATTTTGACAGATTTTGTAAATGAATTTGGACTCTCAAACCCAAGAGAGAGGGGTGAGGACAACATAACTGTATTATCAAGCCAATTTGACTAGATTAGTGGTGTCCAGTCAACCGGCCTACCCCAATGTGCTGTGGTAATGGAGGTATGACAGTAAATATAAGTTAGTTATTAACAAAACATTGTTAGTAATAACAGCATGGCAGAACATTGGAGATAACACAATTACATATCAATGCATATTATGTGAAACACAACAGTAAATAACAGAACAGTCAGTATAACAGCATGCCAGTAACAGTTACAGCATAAGACTGATAAAGTAGGTAATTTAACAAGATATGTTAATATGCATCCGTTATAATGCCTAACAATAGTAAAACATATGCCCCCAAAAACAGTTAATGTAACAACATATATTAATAGTAAACCATAACCAATGAATAACAGTAATAAATAAATGAAGATAATGGGTGGAGAGAGTGAGAAATTCAGTCCATTAGTAACACTGCAGCTTACTTCCTTGATAACAGTGCTACTATCTCCTCTATGGATCTGTATTTTCTTTATGTGTACAGTGAGAACAAGTCCCCTGTAGCTGATGTAGCACGTACATACATCTCCAGATATATGCATGGGACACTATGGGCCAAACGGTAACAACTGCGGGTACACACCTACACAAAACACTTGCACATTAGGTGGACTTATATAACTACTAAGGTGTTCTGTGGGCTAAAATGGTGATACGTTGCAATCTAGGTACTCATTGCCATAGTATTCCTGTAACAGGTGGATTATGCACTATTATTTACATAATGTGAAATTGTGACACTTGAGAGACATGTATGTGTACAGTACAGACACTTAAACAGCAGTCATGCCTTGGTTGGCAGGCATGGGAATGGAACCCAATAACAGTGAGTGCAGGAGATATCTGCATGGAATGTATTAATCAACTGCAGCAACTTTTAACAGACACTCCAGGCATGCAGTCATACCAAGATTGCACATATTATTTCTGACTGCACATTGCTGATTTTTCACATTCTTGCTAATGATTTTAACAGTCTGTAAAATCTAAACACACAACTGTCTATTCATAATATGGGCTACCTCACACATTTACCTGTGGTTCCTGTGGAGAGAGAACTTGTGAGCATTACATGACTGCTACTGTAATATTTAGTGCAACATAGCACTGGCTTCGAACCCTGGACTGTGTGTGGCAAAATGTAGTATATATAGAACATTTAAAAAACTGAGCTACTGAGTCACTACAGATTACTGATTGACTGATATTTGCCTAGAGCTTTTCTGGAAGCAAAATATGACCTGGCAGTACTACTACAGTGTTATACTAAACTGCATTGACAGTAGAACACACATGCATGAAATACATGCATAACACAATATAGTAGGTATACTATATATCAGTATAAACAATGCTGGTGTATACAATTTGTTGTTAGTGGTTTGAAATATCTGTGAAGTCAACAAACTATATCAGTTCATGGAGTGTGCTACTCACCCATATACATTGATTACCTGATGTTTGTGGATGACAGGGCATTTTGTGAACAATATTGGCATAGAGACAACCTTGAATGGTACTATATGAGCTAAACAATATAATTGATAGCCATTAGATTTGCATTCTAGAGCTATTACAGTGTTATACTCGACTGCAGCACCTTACGTTACAGCCTGAATGCATACAGCTCTACTGCAATGGTTACAAGACAATCCTGATGTACAACATTTTCCTTGGTCTTATTGTCATTGTTTCATGTTTTGTTGCAGAACAGTTGTCATTATTTAATTCTTGCAATACAGCTCTAATTCCACACTTATTGCACTACAGACTTTATTGTATATCTTTAATGCAGTTACCGGTATTGTTTCATGTTTTTATTGCACAGCAGTTGACATTATGTATTTCTTGCAACACAGCTCTAATTCCACATTTATTGCACTACAGACTTTACTGCATATACTTTAATGCAGTTACTGGTACACCTCTGTTGTAGTGGCAGCTATACCCTTGACTTGTTGCAGTTGGGATTATTCATTTCTTCCAGTGCAGCTCTAATTCCACATTCATTGCATCACAGACTTTCTTGTATATAGTTTAATGCAGTTACTGGTATTGTTTCATGTTTTTAGTATACTACAGTTGCCATTATTCACTTTTTGCAATACAGCTGTAATTCCACATTAATTGCACTACAGACTTTATTGTATATACTTTCATGCAGTTAATGCTTTACCCTTTCTTGCTTATTTAACTACAGTTAGCATAATACATCCGTGCTCACCACACTCACAGCGCAACCTGGCCAGGCACCCGGCATGTGACTTGACTTTGAGAGCCCTCTCTTCTGCAGCTGTTGGAAGAGAAGCACACCATTATGCATTCCAGTTCTGCAGACATTCAGATTAGCTATTGGTGAAACAGAGGTAAGTTTACTTACATACTTCTAGGGCATTCCTTGCCCGAGCTTCTTGGATGTCCAAGAGCTTCACCTTTTATCATATCAGGTTGTCATGGTAGTGACGACACTGCACACCTGTGCAGCGGATACCAATAACACTGGTGAGTTCTCTGGACAGCTGGTCCCAGACCTACGCCTTACCAACTGAGCCCTGGAAATTTCCCTGTAGCAGCCAGTCATCATGGTTTTTAACTAGAACTGGACTCCAGAATGCCCCAACACTGCACACAAAAGTGTGCACCTTCATCAGCATAAGCCATATCACTCATCAGAGGAAGAACTCCAATTGATTCTGCTGCCTTCCCACATTTTGGGCTTAATACAGGCTGTTTTCCCACCCTTATACGTCATTGGGCAACATTCAAAAAAGTGCTGCATTGCTTAGCATGGTGCAAACCAGAGCAGCTGAGCTAAGAAGTGCAAAAAACACAGAATCAGAGTCTTAGCAGAGATTAGCAGTGCATAAACCAGCCAAGCAGACCCAAGCAGTGCTTAAACATTGGCAGCCGTTATCATGTTTATGCAGTGCTTAGCAGGTCTCAGTAGGTGTCGGGGTAACATAGTGGAGGCATATTTTAAATTAGTCTGCAAAATTTGTATATTAAAATTGAATACTAATTTCCCTTTCATGTATTCAAATCCTGGACCTACTACACATGAAGCCCTCACTCTACCCATTTAGCCATGTGGATATTATGAAATCCAATATATTTTAACATATACCACTGAACTACTCATAAGCAGTGCTGAGCTCCATGAAGCATTGTGCAAACACACTTAGATATGCTTAAACATCACATTTAAATAAATAATTAATGACAACCAGTTTCCATTTTTCGAAGTCTGGCATGTGTCTGCTGTCTTATCTGTGGCCACCACTTAGCATTGCTACACTCTGTGTCTTGCAGTGCAAACATGCTTATTAAAAATAAAATTAGATAAAAAATAAAACACTAGCACAGTACAGGGAGTCTCTTCCTCCTCTGTGAACATGGTTATTACTACAACACTCTCTGCACTGATTCAACAACTGTGTTCCTCATCTCTCCCTCGGTAATGCACCATCATTAATATGCATGGCACGCTGCTGAGGGGGAACCATGTACACAGACCTGGTAACATTTCATATATGCTCTACACTGTGCCTACCCAGATTTTATTAAATCCTGGGGATATGTGTATTTATGGTTAACACTGTATCTCTGTTATTTCATTATATCTTTGTACATTGACTATTTTAATGCATTAGAATCATTAAATGGTCATTGTTATTATATCTCAGTGGACCTGCTGCTGTAAAGCGATCATAGAGTTCTTTTTTCATCAAAATGCACTTCAAACCCCCTTTGTATGAGTCATGCTAAACATAAGGAAATCATGTTTTTTTAACTTCAAGCCAATAATGTGTGTCACAGGCATCTTGCATAGTTTCTGGAGCATGTTTGCTTTTTCTGCTTGAATTACTCTGATTTGTGTTCTTAGAATAGTGTTTACAATTTTAACAGTAGCTGTAAATGTTCAACAGAATAAACTAGCTGAACTCCATGTGTTAAGGTTTCCAGTTTTTTTTTAATCTTTGACCTGACAGACCATCTCCCACATTCTTCTTGAGGTATCATGATATCATAATCTGGAGCTGAAAACTGACTGCTCTTGCTTCTAATTCAAAGAGCATTGAAACTACTTTGCTAGTCACCAGTGTTTGCAATGAGAAGATACGTGATTTATGTTGAATTCTGGCAAAATATGCTCTCCTTGTTTAAAATTATTTTCCTTACAATGCAGCATAGAGCACAATTAATCCAACTTTCTGTTCTTGAATTTGGTTCATGATAGTTTTTATCTTTCTACTGAGGCACAAAGGTCTTTGTAAATTATATTTTCTCACCTCTGTTGTAGTGGCAGCTATACCCTTGACGTGTTACACTATAGCATATCAATATTTTTTCCAAAAAATAATCCTTGAGCATGACAAACTAGCAGCTTTTTCTGTGCTCTGTACATTGACAGAATTTGTAAGACTATGTGATTCACTATTTCTTTCTTTCTTTCTTTTTTTTTAGAGAAATGGTCTTTATTTTTTTTTTTAAAGTGGATTAAGAGTAAATTGTTATCATGTATCAGGTATGCTATACTTTACCGGTATGTTGAGTTGTCAATTTTTTTCCTTTCACATGTCTATATGCAGTACCCGGTAGCTACTCTGCTTCTATTGTGCCCCATAAGAAAAGGGACCAGAATCCCCTGACAAGAATAGGAACTAGAAGCCACCACTGAACATGGATGATGTGGTTTACCCCTCAAGCTTCACTTTCTAAATGAAGTTAAACATTTTATGGCTTTCAATGCTATAAAACACTTTAAATGTGGAAGGAGATTAAAGATAACCTCACTCAGCTCAACATCACCTCACTTTCATTTTGCCCTGTCCTAGTCGCAGCTAAATGGATTACAGTTAATATAATTAGTAATAGCAGGAGATATTTAGGGCTAGTTTTCTCTATATAATAAAATTAATTTGGGGGGAAATTAAAATATGGCATGTATGGGATTATATAAGGATCCAAACTGGATTTATGATTCATGGACTTACATTATTAGGTGTGATTCTGCAAACATCATCAAAGCAGAGCTTAAATTACAATATGTAGTTTAGAAGAATTAGCCTGGCTTGGAATTTGAGCCTATATTTCCCTCTAGAGTAATATACCTCATGGAGTCTTAAATTTAATTCATCCAGAGGAGCTAACTGAGGGTTCTCCTGTGTGCACGTGGGGATTATTAGATATTTTAGTTTGAATGGTTGATCACAAAATGCATCTTTAGGACTCTAGTATGGAGGGAATAATATCCATGATTTGATTTCTTAAATAGTAGGATAAAGTGGCAATGGTAATAAGAAAGAACAATTTAAAGTATTTTTTAATAAATATTGCATTCTTGCTATGTCAGTGCTTCATCAAAGAAATTATGCAGTGTTTATGCAGTCTACTGTATTATTTAATTTTGCTAAACTGAAAAGAGAGTGGAATCAGCTCAAGGAATATCAGTGAAACAATGTATAGTAGCATATTTTATGTAGTACAGTAATTTTATTTGAGAGTTACTGTCTCCTTGCTTTACAACTCAGAGTCCTATGTTAAGACAAATTACATCATTATTAAACCCTTACAAATGTATGCATATTAGATATGTTTGTAGTCAGCTAATGGGTATGGATTTAGGGAATAAGACGCAGCTGGGAAGATTAGGTATAATCCTGGCACTGGAGATACCGCAGGATAACAGGACAGGCAAATGCATGCCTGCCAGCTGGGCACTACAGAGTTTATGGTATTCTATGAGTTTTGATTGATGTGCCCAATACTTCTTATGAAATATAGGTATAAATGTTTAAAATGCTTTAATGTGCTTTCAATCTTTCTGATATTAGTTAAACATTTTAACATCCAGTCTATTTGAAAAGTGACTGATGAATGAAATTATAAAGCTAAGTATTTATGCTCATGGAGACAATAGTACTTAGTGGATTAATCAGTTAACCAGTGCACAATAAATAATAAGTAATATTTCATTCATTACCTTGTATGATTGTTGTATAGTTGAGAAATTAAGATGGTCACCACACTGTTTAATCAGTTTCATTTTAAATAAGAAGTGGCATTGTAGTTTCAGTAGTGATAACATTATCCTGTTTTGGCTGTCTGGCTCTATCGCATAAAGAGATGAAGGCCTGACAATAACTAAGGTGACAGAGGTTGATTAGCAGCTGTAGCACTACAGTAGCCTAGTAGGGAGGAGGATTAGTGCGAGTTGATAATGTTGGTTTGCCCATCCTGAAAGGAGGGAGGTAATACAGTCCTTTCTAATGCTGATATAGATGTACACTTCATGCAGTACTATTAGCCAGGGACATGCATTTGGATGTTCATAGGTTCATAGGTTCATACTAGACTATCTGCCTTAGGAAATTTATAAGCCTAGCCAGAGTGTGTTTGGCTTTCGCCACCCATTTTAAATTAATTTTGCTATGCCCTTTTTCGAGGTTAGTATACTGTGCCTCTGTCTAACAGTGACACAGAAGTGATACCCGGGGTAAACCTATGATCTCCCATCCACTCATCAAGATTCCTCTTGAAGAGAGTCAATGAAGGACTCTGCCTAACCTGGACTGGGATTTTATTCAAGAGTGAAAGGAGCCTCTGGGTTATGAATCTGTCCCTCCAGCATGTCCTATTTATTTCAGTGCTGAGGTTCAAATCTGTTGAGCGCGTAGCTCGATGGAATTTGGATTTTCTGAGGTGCAGCATGTCCATTAATTCCGGGTTGGACATGACTTTATATGTCAGGCACAGATTGCCTCTGAGCAGGCGGTATGCCACTGAGTAGAGCTGGAGTTTCTTTAACCGGGCAGCATATGGCATCTGTTTGAGCCCTCTGATCCTCTTGGTGAGATACTTTTGGGGTCTTTCCAGTTGCTGCAGGTGTCTGGTAAGGTACATCCCAAAAGGGGCATTGTACTCAATAATGGGCCTTATGAGGGATGAGTAAAGAGGTATGATGACCTTCCCTGATCTAGATGTGAATCCCTTCATGATTAGGTGGGCTATATAAAATGTTTTTCTAACCACTTTGGCCACGTGGTTGTCAAATGAGAGATTGCTATCAACTTGGGTCCCCAGGTCCCTAATTACTTCTTCTGTACTTAATGGATTACCACCTATGTGGTAATTTGTGGGCACTTTGTTTTTGCCAAAGGGGATGACTATACACTTTTTGGCATTTAGCTTGAGGCCATGGCTCTGGCACCAGTTGTTTGTTTCTATGAGGCCCTTTTGGAGGATGCTTGTGTCGGCTGGAGAGTTGATTATGGCACCCAGTTTGCAGTCATCTGCGAACTTGGTCAGCCACAGCCCTTCTGTGTTGGCCTGTACCTCCGAGAAATATATACCGAACAAGAGAGGTCCCAGGACTGAGACATGTGGGACGCCACTTGTAACTGGTTTGGAGTCTGACATGGCTCCAGCAATTCTAACCATGTGGGTTCTGTCCTTGAGCCAGTTTGCAACCCATCTAGTGACATAGGGGTTTATGTTTAAGCTGGTGAGCTTATCTATAATGCCAGAGTGGGGTACTGTATCGAAGGCTTTTGCGAGGTCCAGGTAGGCTGTGTGGACCACCTTCCACTCGTCAATGGCCTTGGTGACTGTTTCAAAGAAATCAACCAGGTTTAAGAGGCAAGATCTGCCCTTAACAAAGCTGAACTGGATAGGATCCAGTGTCTGTAGGTCCCCAATATCTTTATTTATGAGGTCCATGATGATCCTTTCCATAGCTTTGCAGACCAAGCTAGTCAGGCTAATGGGGCGATAGTTTCCAGGATCCGTTGAGGCATCACCTTTGTGGAGAGGGACCACTGTTGCTGTATGCCACTCTTTGGGTACATATCCTGTAGTAAGGCTGAGATTGAACAGCAGTTTTATGTTTGGGTTTAGCTCTTCTTAGAGTTCATGTAGGATGCAGCCCGGGACACCGTCTGGTCCCATTGATGCTGTGTTTTTTGCTTTGGAGAGGACGGCTCTTACCTGAGCATCTGAGATGTCAGGGGGGCAGCGCTCTGCTGGGATAGATGTTTGCCCTTTTGGTGGTGAGGGGGGAGAAGTTTGTGCTCAACCTGTCAGCTAGGATGTTGGCAATGTCTGTGGGTTCGGTGTATTTTTTGTCATTTTGGACTAATTCTGAGCATATCTGGGAATTCCCACCCAGGTTCCTAACATAACTAAAGAAAGCCTTGTGATTATCCTTAGTGTCCTGTGCAATTTTTCTCTCGAAGCTGGCGTTAGACGATTTTATGAGTGCCCATAGTTTTTTGCTAATACTGATCAGAGGTGCCTTCCCTTTTTGGGATTTTGCTCTATCATGTAGTAGCTTCCTCCTTCTATTGTATAGTTTGTTTATGGCTGGGGTCCACCAGACAGGACGTCTGCTTTTGGAGGATTGGGTCTTGGTTTTATTTGGGATTGCATGATCCATGCATTCCTGAAGGTGTTCATAGAATTTGTTTATAAAGGATTCTGCGGTCTGGGCCATATTTTCCACAGGCCCGGGGGCTTTGAAGGATTCCACCTCGGTTTTGAAGAGTGTGAAATTTGCTTTAGAGAAGTTTTTCACTGTGGTTTTCTGGGCAGGGGGTGGGGTCGGGATGTGAATATCCAGTGAGATTAGTTTATGGTCTGATCTTACCAGTGAGGGATAAACTTCTGGTCTGGAGCATAGAGTCCCCATGTTGGTGATGATCAGGTCCAGTATGTTTTCTCCTCTTGTGGGAGTGGTAACACGTTGTTCCATAGCATTTGAGTTTATAAATTCTAGGAACCTTTGGGCTAGGGTGTTGGAACTAGAGTAATGCTCCCAGTCTATGTTTGGGTAGTTGAAGTCACCCAATATAATTTTGTTTGGAGAGACCTTCATATTTTCCAGTGTTCTCAGGAAGGCCGAGTGGGGTTCCTGGGTTTGGGAGGGTGGTCTGTAGCAGGCTATAAACTGGAAGGCAGTTTTACCCACTGTTAGTTGCACATGGATAGTCTCTGATGCTTCGTGCTGTGCCACCAACCTGATAACCTATACCTTCATAGTAGCCTTTATGGGTGTATGGGGCATGTGCTTGTCAACAAGAGAAGGTTTAGCAAGTTCATTGGCCAGCTGGTAAGGATGGGGTTGCACCAAATACAGGAAATACACACAATGGCTGCCTGGTTGATGGCCACACCACGATCATCTGAACATCGCCCATCAGAGTACTGGGAAACAAATGGACAATAAGAGCAGCAACTAGCCAGAAATGATGATGGAAGTAGTTTATAAAAAACATTTTTCTCTGACCATGAAGTAGTATCAAATGTGGGGGCTGAAATTATATAAAAAATGGCCAGTAATATATAATATGTCCTTGTTTTCACAAACTTTCTAGTTTACTGTGGAATGTCTATACTGCTGCTATAATTTATGTTTCATCAGTTTAACTGCCATTGCTAAAGGATGCTGAATGATTTATGTTTTATAATGTATGCATAATTTTTATTGTGATGTTACACTAGTAAAAACTGTATTCTTATGAAAACTTACAATGCACAAGCTATTTGTAAGGCTGGATTTCACATATATGTACATTTTGTTTAGCATTTTCTATTCAAGTCATGAAGGAAATAAAAGTATGTTTAAAAAATGTGTATTAGTCTGTGCTTCATTGGGTAGACAATTGGATGATAGTGAAAGTGTAAAAGACAAAACTATCAGGTTAATTATACAAACCTACTGTCTGACCACCGAAGTACCTCATGGAACATAGATTGTTTCATTTGTATTTGCTCTATCTTTCTATCTTTATTTCATATAACTACAAGAATAAAACCATGTTTAGTGTGACTCACTGATGATTATAAATTAGGCAATACAATTACGTCCAATAAGTATACAAAAATATTTAAAAACATCTTGACCAAAATCAGTATCTGGTACAATAAGAAAGTATGGTAGGCAGTTAGTGCAGAGGACTAAGGATCTGAACTGTTAATGATCTACTTCCTTGGACTTTTCCAGTTAACAGACATGTAAAAAATGAAAATAAATAAACATAAATGTCTCACTTTTAAAGTCACAAAGGTTGGGATTCAGTGACAAGCACTTTGCATATTCATAATACTAATGTTCATGAAGGTCACTGTGTTAAATGTCTGTGAGTTAATCTAAGATGTCTTAGGCACTAGGCAGTATATAACATCTACATACAGCACAAAGGACTACAGAAGAAAAGAGAAACAGAGCATTAATGTCATAGACATTGGATGCTGGAGTATGTCAGTAGGAGTGCTACAGTAGCACATATGGCCAATGAGACAGATATCACAGCTAAAGGAAGCTAGCATGGTCTTATCAATGCATTTTAAAGCATGCAGTATAGCAGAGTATATCTGCATTTAGTACCCAAATGGCACACTGATGTAAGTATGCACAGTACAATGGAAACCTTGTCCAACATATAGCTGGGGAGGATAATGGCAAATAGGCAGGGAGGAATGGGTAGAGCAGCAAGCAGAGTTAAACACAAGGGTAACAACAAGATATGAAATGTAAGCTTGAACAAACAGAAAATCTTTATGTGCTGTAAAATATCCTGTGTTATGAGTTTTAGTAAAGAAGTGTAGGTATGTAAAGCAATCAAGGATGGCTGTGTCAAGAAAAAAGGGATAAGGGAAGGTAGCAAGAGCAGACAGGCAATCACAGAACACAAACGCAGACAGAGGTTGTATACAAACAGTGCTAGGGATTGCAGTCAATGGATACATGCATACAAAAGATGGAAAATTGTGATGGGGTTGGTCGGACAACAAACAAAGAAAGGAGAACAACACATAAATAAACCCACCTGGCAGTGGATAGCATAGCATCCTGCTATTGACATAATCCAGCTCAGAGGGCAACATACTGTGCCATGACTTATTTGGGCGGATAATGGCATAGGCTGATTGCTGTGGGGGTTTGAGGCATATCATTGTTGGAGCCTTCCTGTGTCCTGACAGAGTGCTCTTCAAACTATCTGGAGATATACAGAGCTGAGTATATTTTTCTGGTCCTTCAGAGTTGTGTACTGGTAATTGTTGTTTGACTAATTTTATATCATTGCTGGCTGACTTCAGAGAAGTGCACTGTAATTTTTGCTTCACTGTATAGTTTATCAGATCTCTGCTGAAGGTGTTGGTTTTGCCATACCCACCCTCCCTATTCCTGTGTTGTGTTTAAATTTGGAGGCTTTTGCAGTTGCCCGCCCCACTGTAGATTTGATCTGGGACACGCCACCCAGTCCTATCTCTTTTTCTCATTCTACCTAATAGACTCCTTCTGCACTTGTTTTTAGCCATTTTTAATTTAATTACATTTTTAAACTGTTTGGTCTAACATTGCTACATACTCAAGTGTGCTAGTTTGCACTGCATTTGAATTGCTTTGACTGCTGATTTATCTACTTTTATTTATATATAAATATATATATATATATATATATATATATATATATATATATATATATATATATATATATATATATATATATAATACCTTTCCTGTAACTAGTGTAGTCCAGATTCAGACCTGCTGTATCCAGGACTGTATGCAAGCTTCTGAGTCCCCCCAATCTTTCTGTGTTGGAGGGAAGCCTTCTAGCTTATCAGTGTGAGTGGTAAGCACAAGGTAACCTATCTACCACATAAGGAGTGGTTCTGGCCCAGAAATTGTAGTTATTGGCCTTTTGGGCAGTTTTTCCATCCCTCTCAACTTTCTGATTTAAAAGCCCACATTTGCACTTGTTTCCCCCCTTTCCTGTAACTAGTTTAGCCCAGATACAGATTCTTAGTTTTAGCACTTGAATTTGCTTATTTGTGATCAGCACTTGTTCAGAACATGTAAGCACTAAATAACATACTAATTACTACAGCACTCAGCCTTCATCATTAACTAGAGGAAAACAGTTTTGGTACTTACTTTCCTCACTTGCTTAGAGGAAAACAGCTCTTGTATTCACTTTCCTTACTTATCTAGAGGAAAATAGTTTTTTTATTCAGGCATGTCCAAGGGTCAGCTCCCAGTGTTCTCTCTTGTCTATCTGATGAATCTGGGCATCTTGGGACAATGTAGAAATTGCCTCATGTACACAGACAACCCTCTGCTCCTACCACCCAACACTACAACCTGTGAGAGGTGCACTTATCTAGCCAAACTGGAAGTAAAGCTCTCACCAATCAAGACTGAACTTGACAGTCAAGAGGAGAAGGTAAACACTTGCACCGCACCACACTCATCACGTAGTCTAACTAAATCTACACCACCAAAATCCACACATAGAAAAACAAAAAAGTTTGTGGTGGCTCTCAGTAATAATCTGTTCAAGCAACAGAGACCTCCAAAGCAGAAATGCAAGCAACCTCCACCCCCCCCAACACAACCCAAATGACACATAGCCCACAGACTCAGTGTGCCACTCTCCCATAGCCAATAAGGCAAAACAACGTACCCAACACACTAGTCATAGGTAACTCTATAGTCAGGCACAGTGATGTCCCACTCACAAGGCTAAACAAGGGGAAGGTTACTGTCAGCTGCCTGTCAGATGCCAGGATCTGCCACATAACCCACACACTCAGGTCACTCTACAACAAGTACAAATATGACTCTGTCATTGTCCATGTTGGTGTGAACGACCTGAGACATACCTCCCTGGACTACATGAAAAGTGACATGGAAGAGCTCTCCGATCTTGTAGCCCAGGCAGGTATGACCCTAGCCCTGAGTAGCATTCTGCCATCACCCAGAATGATGCTGCAGTGCAAGGACAACATGATTGACTTCAACAATTGGCTAACCTTCTGGTGTCATTCTAAAGGGAACCAGTATCTGTCTGCCTGGGATGACATGGTTGACAGACCACGACGCTTTGCCAGAGATGGCCTGCACCTGTCACCCCTGGGATTCCGGATACTGGCTAAGGTTCTTGCCGCCCCTATAGTGCCTTTTTTAGGCAAGGTTCAAATGACAAATTCATCACCGTAACAGGAATAGGCAAGCAAAAACTGACTGTGATGCTACTCAATGCTAGAAGTCTAAATCTCAAAATGCACTCACTCGAGGCACTCCTTAAAATGGAAAACATTGATATCTGTGCAGTGACTGAGACCTGGTTCAAGGCTCCAGAGAGCACCCCTGCACTACCCAGGCTATAACTTATACCACACTTTTCGGCCATGTAACCTGGACTGGAACACCAAAGGCGGAGGTGTGTCCATATTCATTAAAGATATCCACACCTCCAGGCTAGTTGCTCAGCATAATGCAGCCGAGGTTATCCAAGTGCAACTAACTCTGGGCAAAACTGCAAACTAAATTGTAGCTTGCTACAGATCACTCACCATGCTCCAGGATTCCCACTCCTCTTTTCTTGATGTACTGGAAAATATTAGGGTTCAACCAAACACCCTAATAATGGGCGATTTCAACTACCCGACCATTAACTGGGAAAACTACTCATGTACCAACTCCTTCGCTCAACACTTTCTGGAATTCATAAACTCCAATGCCCTGGATCAACTTATCCACACCCCCACCAGGGGCAACAATATCCTAGATCTAGTCATTACCAACTTGAGTGACTGGTGTTCCACACCTGAAGTCAATGCCTCATTGGTCCGATCCGACCATAAGCTAATTACCCTAGATATCCACATCCTGCCCCCACCCCCCCCTATTAAGGAAACCATGGTAAAACATTTCTCCAAAGCCAACTTCATGCTTCTTAAGACAGAAGTGGTGACCTTCATGACACCCATGCAGATGGACAATGCAGTTACGACTACCAAATGCTACACAATTGCACTTTATAAGCACTTACATGAGTGCATGAATCATGCTATCCCAAACAGAACCAAGATGCTATCCTCCAAAAAAAGGAAGCCAATCTGGTGGTCCCCTGCCATAAACAAACTGTACAACAGGAGGAAGAAACTGTTGCAAAAGAGAGTAAAATCCCAAGAGTGGAGGAGCTCCCTGGTCAGCCTCAGTAAGAAGCTGCGATCCCTGATAAAATCCTCCAAAGCTAGTTAGGAAAACAAAATCACCACTGATTCTAAAGACAACCACAAAGCATCCTATAGCTATGTCAAGAATCTCAATAGTAACACTCAGATCTGCTCTGAGTTACAACGCAATGGCACTAAATATAGAGACCTAACTGATATTGCCAACATCCTGGCAGATAGGTTCAGTGCTAACTTTACCCCTCTCTCACCCCCTAAAGAGCCCATCTCTATACCGGAAGAATGCAAAGTTCCTGTACTCATGGCTGCACAGGTAAAAACCACACTCTCCAAAGCCAAGAACACAGCATCCATGGGACCAGACAACATCCCAGGCTGCATTCTACATGAACTGCAGAACGAACTGGCACCCCACCTAAGTACCATGTTCAGTCATAGCCTCACCTCAGGCTTTGTGCCTGCTGAATGGTGCACAGCAACGGTTATCCCACTCCACAAAGGGGGAGCCACCACGGACCCCGGGAACTACTGCCCCATTAGCCTGACGAGCCTGGTCTCCAAGGCCATGGACTGTATCATCATGGAACTTATAAACAAAGACATTGGTAATCTCCAAACTCTGGACCCCACCCAGTTCAGGTTTGTAAAAGGTAGATCATGTCTCCTAAACCTGATAGACTTTTTTGAAGCAGTCACCAAAGCCGTAGACAAGGGTAAGGTGGTTCACACAGCCTATCTAGATCTTGCCAAGGCTTTTAACACCATCCCCTACTCTGGAATTATAGATAAATTCACTAAACTAGGTATAAATCCATGTGTCACAAGATCGGTTGCCAAATGGCTCTCTGACAGAACCCACACTGTGAAAATAGCAGACTCCAAATCCGACTTCAGACCAGTGATAAGTGGAGTACCACAGGGTTCAGTCCTGGGTCCTCTTCTGTTTGGTATCTACTTCTCTGAAGTACAGGCTAACACAGAAGGTCTTTGGCTAACAAAGTTCGCAGATGACTGCAAACTAGGAGCCATAATCGAAACTCCTAACGATGTGGACATCCTACAAAAGGGCCTCACTGAGACAGATGCCTGGTGTCAAAGCCATGGCCTCAAGCTCAATGCCAAAAAGTGCACTGTCATCCCCTTTGGTAAAAACTCTGTACCCATGAGCTACAACATAGGTGGTAATATACTGAACACTGAAAGTGTGATAAGAGACCTTGGGACACAGGTGGACAGTAGTCTCTCTTTTGATAATCACACCGCCACAGTAGTCAGGAAATCCTTCTGTGTGACACACCTCATCACAAAAGGTTTCTCATCCAGAAAAAAAGAGGTCATTGTTACCCTTTACTAATCACTCATTAGACCCATTATAGAGTACAATACCTCTTTTGGTATGTACCTCACAAGACATCTACAGCAACTGGAAAGGCCGCAGAAATACCTCACAAAGAGGATTACCAGCCTCAAACAGACACCCTACGCAGACTGTCTCAAAAAACTCCAGCTTTACTCCATCATATATCACCTACTTAGAGGTGATCTCTGCCTAACATACAAAGCTATGTCAAACCCAGAGCTATTGGACATCCTCCACTTAAAGAAATCCCAATCCCTCCGAGCTACACACTCTAGGGACCTAAATCTTGTCACCGCAATAAACAGAACATGCTGGAGGGATAGATTCCTGTCCCAGAGGCTTCTCATACTCTGGAATAAACTACCTATCTATATGAAACAAAGCTTCTCATTAGCACTCTTCAAGAAAAATCTTGATGATTGGATGGGAAATAGGAAATTCACCCCGGGGACCACCTCTGTGGCTCTGCTCGACAGTGGCACAGGAAAATAATTTTCTTGGGTGGTAAAAGCCAGGATACCTTTTTGGCTGGGCTTGTACAGGCTCCAGGGCTGATAGACTAGTACCTACCTATGAACCTATGGGCTGACACTCACATGAGTCTATCAGCCTCATTAGAAGGTGCTCTATATTCCCAATGTATGCACTTGGACAATGACCGGCATCAATACTTCACGCTGGGAAGCCTTTCTTCCATCATCAGGAGTGAAGCATTCGCTCTTCACATTAGAGGCATGCACAGACTCGGCTACTTCTCAGCCTCATAGCACAAGAAATCCAGACAGAGACACATATAATGGGAGGAAAAAGGCCCAATAATAGGAACATATTTTATATGTTACTAATATAAACTTAAAAAGTTGAAAGAATACAAAGTGTTGCATTAATATGCATTTTCTGAAGGAAATAAAGCCTGAAACTCAAATGTCTGTCATTTTTTTCTACGCTTAGTAATTTGTCAGAAAACCACACATTTTATGTGCAATGGACTAAAATATGAAGCAAAAATCTGGACAGTTGAGAGGTTTACACAGAGTGTACCAGTAATGGCTTAAGGCCATCTCCAACAGAATAACCTTCACCCAGTTGCTATGGGGATGGTTTAGTCGCCATGGATGACCAAGGAACAGACCAAGTCTCTGACTTAGACTAATGAGGTATAATCCACTACCCTTCCTCCTCCTCAGTGGCTGGACCTGCACACAGATGACAGAACGAGAAAAAAAAGTGTTATACACATAGATGTAAAAAAAAAAAACCACTATAGATATGAATGTGATATGTACACATCCCTCTTTCTGGACAGGTCTTCTTGTGCTCTTTTGCAGCCAGCCATGCTCACTTACAGCTCCTATGCTTCAGGTAAATGAAATGCATATCGCTGAGTGTACAGTACAGTAGTTAAAACAGTAGACAATAATAGTAATGAGAAAAATGCTTACAGTATGTTTTCGCTCATTGTCCTAGAACATCTGTCTTCCTTTAGTTTATTAGACAATGAAGGAACCACGTCAAACTTCTGTACAAATGCCGCTATTGCTCATTAGAATGGTGATGCCAGTCGTATTGCCCAGCTTTCCTGGCAACTCATGCCAGGTATTTGTTTTCTTCATAGGGCCATGATAATTTCTTAGCAGATGTTCTAAAAGTCCCTGTACAAGAGAAACAGGAAAATTCTGCTCTACCTGGCATGCCTAGTTGAATTATTGCATTACCCCAAGTTTTGCAGTACCCATGGACAGTTTTAGGTCCACCCACTGAGTTAAATACTAGCCTGGTATTCACAGGCACATTTCTTATTCGCTTATTTATAACTAAAGTGCTGCAATATATCCATAACTCTGCAACATGACTTTATATCATACACAGGTAATATACAGGAACATGCAATTAACATGAGCCACATTCACTGTGACATACATGACAAAACTCTTTCATGTATGGATAGTGCATTGCATACTGGCAGCACTTCACAAATGCTGGTGCTGACTTCAATCACATTACAGATATGCAAACTGTGCCTTGTTAGATTGATAGAAGATATTGCCATTTTATACAATTACCTCATACAATCATACAAATTGAAAATACTGGAATTTCACTAAAGCAACTATAGAGATGAAGCTTCTGAAAGTTAAGGGAGAAGTCTTGCCGGATAAAGTACATCAGCAAGAACAACAAACCATATGGTGGATATCAGAAAGGATAAGGCAGGTGTCATCATGTATGTGTAACTGGAAACCTTTAACACTGGCAAGACACACTACTACCTGAATTAGGCTGGGGGTTCAGACCTTGAACATAAGAAATTATTTAAAGGACATGTCAAAAGTTATAGGACATTTCAGAGCCAGAGACTGAGGCTTGGTTACAGTTTATAAATGTGAAGTTGGCTGTGCATAATACTAACTTCAACTGACAGTCAGGTGCATAAAGTGACGAAGGAGGCTATGGTCATAGTTATGTGCATCTCATAGCATACCATACACATTGACTGACTGATCCATTTTGCTCACAGGTGAACACGTGCGAGAAGCAACACAATGGAAAGCTCACTGGCCAGGAGTATGAAATATACTCTCTGCAAATGTGGTTTGTGATTTCTGGGGAAGAAATTCCACAGAAAAGCATTATCAAGACAACTCTCTACAACTAATATGACAAAGGACTAAAGATCTTACAGTCCATGAAAATGAAAGAATGCAGGTCATTGAAACATATAGATTCAGACAGCCAATGTATAACTGACTTGCTGAGTTGAAGATGTTTTTGATATCATGGAATCCATGGGGTGTGGCTCCTCATTCCAATAGGTTACATGGATGTGGGACATGGGCTTGGACCAACAACCATTATGTCAGCAGGCAAAGCTTCAAGTTAATAAAGTTAATGACCGTATACTATAAAGCACTTCACTGCATGTTCAAAATGAATATTATTCAAGGCCAGTCAGCATATGTGTCCTTCCAATCAGCCAATATATGGATGTCGTATCAAGGTGCAGACACGTGATCCCATAGATCCACCCTTCCCTGACATGGAATACACTGAGCTCTGTCACCACAAGCCAACATAGCTGATTACTGCCACTCAAACCTCTAACCTAAGAAGCCAAGCCAGATCTGGTCTTTCAAACTGTACTCTACAAAACGTTGCTTCCCTATACTGACCCCCAAACAATGGCAGTCACTTCCTCCCGATTTAACTAATCAGATAAAGTACTCCCTGTTCAGGCCACAGTTCAAACAATACTTAATAAGACAGTTTGACTGCAATCGTCTACTTTAAGGACATGTTGCATAAATTATATCTCCAACTAGTAGTACCTTTACCTTTCATACATGTGATTCACCTGATTAAGTCGCTCATCCTAAACTGTGATTCAGCTTATCCAATCATTACTTCTCTAAACCCACTACGCATATAATCTAATCCACTGTTTTGATTTACTAGACTCTATTAGCTTTCCTAACCTAGTAACTACTACTCATATCTTCAACACTTCTATTTCTCCTATTTTAACTCTTTTCCTGTTCTAATTATGTAACTGTAAATATATTTCATTTGTTAGATCTTCCATGTATATATTGGGTGTTAGATTGTCTATGCTTAATCTTAAACATAAACCATTGTTATTCATATACTGAAAATTGTTTTATTGCATTATGATGTAATCCAGGCTGAGCCTATAATTGGTCATTGTTTGATTAGTGTTCTACCCTGGTAAATAAATGTAAATAAGTGAATCATTCCAAATTTGCAGCTACAGTAACCTGTATGTCAAAGTATGACTGGTGACTTATGCTTTGGTGGTATATTCATGTATATCTGCAAAAGGGTGTGATACTGGCATATGTGTGTAGACTGTGAATAGCACCACACAATGCATGCTCATGTTTTCACATGGTCTAGTGGTGGAAGGTCAAGCACATTAGGACAAGGAAGGGCTGATGTCTGCTGGACATTGGTGGCTGACAATGATATCAACATGCAATAGGAGTGGTCTGATTAAACAGTGGTACTACCTGCAATAGTGCAGGGAAAGGTTTCTCCTGTGTCCTCCATTATTGAAGCCCCAGTAAAGGTAGAGGCTGAGTGCATAGTCTTATTAGCTCACGACATACATCCCATACCTCTGAGTCTTCATGGGCTGCCCTTATGCCCTCAGCTTACAAAGCATCTGGCATGCTTATCACTCTCAAGGTGTACATGTTTGTCAAATGATATAGGCATATGGCATGTGGTGCATCCATAACTCAAGGACTGTCTCTGATATGCCCACAGCAATAGGGATTAACCAGCAGATGTGCAAATCAATCATCCAGGGAAAAACAAATATCACAAAACAACATTGAGGAGATGATGAGTGTGCTTCCCAGCTTGCAGGATGTTGTACACCAATTGCATAGTAACATGGACTATAGGGACAGGGAGCACACAACATTGCTGAAGTCACTGGAGGCAAGGTTTTCTACCTTAGGTGCCTCAATGTGATACAGTCAAATGTAATCTGGTATAGTCTATACTGTCTGAAGACATGGGGGGGCTCTAATGTCATGTGTTTGACACAGGTCATCCCATATCAGACTACAATGACCACTGATGAGATAGCATCACTGGCAACTATGGGCACACAGCCTGCTAAACCCAGTCATGGACATTGTACAGTTCATGTGCGGAGATCTTTTTCCATCTCAACACCTTAGATGCCTCATCAGGCTGCACACTTGTAGTCCTATATTTTTACCTTTTTCCTGTTGCATGTGGGCACACTGCCATCCATGTCCCTATTATGACCACTGCTTATACCATGGGCAATGATGGTCATTGGCCTCAACATATGGATGTCACATCAGGGTGCACATACACATGGTCCCACAGTTTATCCCTTCAGTAACATGTATTGAGCACTGACACTACAAGCCAACATATTAGAAATGTCAGTGGTCATATCATGGAACCTCATCACCACCACCGAAGGATGTGGTTCATAACTGACCATGACCTCCCCATGTACTTGACTAGTATGTTTTCCTCCAATAACCTTACCCAATCATACAGTGTTTCAGTCACTTGCTTTTGTGTTCCATCAGCTGTATAAGTGATGATGACTGTGCCCTGTCCACACCCTTAACATGTGTGGGTACAATGATGCCTAATGCACAGCATTGCTATTCCATACACCATCTAGCTGTGATACTACAGGCATCATTTTATTTTGTGTTGTCTGCATTATGGCAATGTTTTACATATGTCTATGCTGTGTGTTCCTCCTCTGAATATCTGGCCTGGCCTTCTGCTGCTGTGATAACTGATATACAGTAATGCTCAACTGCCATTCCATTTTTTCTCAGATGCCATATTGTGGAGTGTCAGAAAAATATGTATTAATGTGTGTATGCTTAATGCTAATTAGAAACCAAATAAGTTAACATGTTTTTCATTCTATTTTATATGCACTGTTTTATATATATAGTTGAGTTTCATATGAGACTGAAAAGATGCTTTTTGAAACTGCAGTGCGCTTTCTGAAACTTGCAAGATGCCCTCTGACCTAGTAATTGCTAGCACAGCAATATTCATGTTTATGCCTTTTGGAAATGTACTTGAGAAGCAGGTGGTTATCTGCTAGGTCGGGAGAGAATGAATGAACAATGCTATATCCTGTAAATGTAATGATTTGAAACAATCAGCTCTGTTCGAAGTATGAGAACATGTGCAGCTGCAGAAGTTTAGAGATAGTATAGACAAAGGATTGTTAGAGAAATTAACTGCTTGCTTTGTGCTTGAATTAGTCATAGTACCTTGAATGGTAACATTGCATGTATCTAACCGGTGGTAGCCAAGGCCATGTTGTTTTCCTTAGGAAGTTTCTCACAAAAATTGATAAATCAGCAGAATTTTATGAAAGCAATTATTAGCAAATGATGATGACAAAACTTGTGATTCATTGCGTCAGCTTGGTAGGCAATGTCTTATTAGAAAGTGTATAAAAATGTAAGCATTTCCTGTTTCTAGTTAGGCAAACTCTGTATTAGCACGTTTTTGTCTCCTTGCTGCAAGATTAAAGTGCCTTAACCTAAACCTACCGTGTTTTGATCATTTTTAAAGTATATTTTTCTTTTGACATGGAGCATGGTAATTACAGCATAGATAATTCTGCGATTGTCTGTACTGTATTGCAGTTTCCCTCCAGAGGTGTCTATTCATTGGAAGCATCCCTTCAGAAGTCTGAATACATGTTCCACTCTACTTCACATTTCTGTATTGGCTGTGCTGTTAAGGTCATGGAGCAGGTCTTTTGATCATATTTAGCATACAACATATCATGTGTGGCCTGCTGCCTACTAGCCTGGTACCTGTATGTATAGACCTGCCTATCTAACATGTTTGCATGTGAACCTGCTGAACAGGTGGCACTGTGGGATGTCCTCTCTCACAAACCACTGATATAGGCTGGATGTGTGCCAAATGCGCTAATCTGTATAATCCTGTATATTTGTTTATCACTTGCTACCCTGTTACTATTTTAGTTATGGAATGTTTTTTCCAGAGCTTTTCTCCCTGGAAAAGTTTCAGAGCCCATTATATGATGCTGCTATTAATTAATTATATTCTGTTTAAATTTTGTATATTTGTTGATTACTTGTATAACTCTTCACTATACTCTTTATTCATTTTGGATTATTTCTGGAGCTTTTTTCCCTGGGCCTCTGCTAAAAAGAGAGGTGCACGTGCATATTACAAACAATTTCATAGACATAACAGACTACCTGGATGCTCAAGGATTAGACTTCCTTAGTTTTCATATATTTTAAGGTTGAAGAATTCGATTAGCATTTGTGAAAGAGATGCCTGCGATATTCCTAATGTTCCTCCCTATATATCACTTGAAGGTCCCTGTAACTAAGAAGGTTATTGTTACACATGTCCTTGTATCCTCAAGAATGGGCATGCTACTTCCTCTTGTTTTTACTTGTGGTTGACAGAGTTCAACTAGTTCCTTTAATGCACATTAGCTTTACTCAAAATGATCCACTATCTGTTGCTTTCTGAGCTAATAGTGCAGATGTCTGTTATGTGCAATATTGTAGGCGCTGGCTGTGATTGGTGGTTTCCAACGTATGCTGTTGTGCTACTGTTGCTGCTCCTTGCATGCGTCTTGTTGTATAACATAATATTTGCATAATCTGTGCAGAATATTTGCAAAGGGTTTCTCATTAACATGTTATTATACACTCAGTAGGAGATGTTGCATACTGCGCTACTTATCTTGAATATTGTACAGGCATGCTATAAGTGTCTTGGAATTGCCCATACCGTGAGCATGTCTGTTACTCACACTAATTTGTGTATTACAGTGCACTAACCAACGAGGTATCCCAGACACAGTGTATTACCTTCAAATTTGAGAAAATGAAAAATGCTATGATTACAAAAAATAGAGACATTAAAGACGGTCAAAGAAATAAACAATTTATGAATCACTGTGACCAATAAATTATGCTTTGGTGAGCGTGTTTCAGACAAAGTTAGAAATGTGTGCTCTGTATTTTACATTATACTCAAAGGTATAGCAAGTAGATTGCTGGAAATTAGTGTACTTCTACATTTATCATTGATTCAGACAGTTGTAGAATATTGTGCAGCATTTAATAGTCTAACTAAAAGTCACCTGATGTGACTTAAGAACATTCAGATAATTGTAATGAGGTAGGTAGTGGTGCTGAGAAATTTGAGATACTTTGAAGGACAAGAGCAATTCTCATTGTTACCTACACATTTCTCAGTGAGAGACCTTTGACATAAGAATCCATGCCCCACCAGTTCTATTAAATAAATAAACAGGACCTCAGCTATCCAACCTATACATGTTTAATAAGATATTTTTTCAATCTAGGACATTCTAGAAATTCTATACTTCCTATGATTTTTCCCAATCTGGGGCATTCTAAACATCCTGTACTTCCTATGATTCAAGACACATGCCATTTCCCATTTTTTCCACAAATATCATGGGTTAGTATTTGACATAGATCCACTGTAAATTTACACATGGAAAGTATGTTTCATAAACATCTGAAATGTGCTGGAGTCTTTACTTGTGGTTCAGGTATAAGAATATAAACAACTATGTTAATCCAGAATATGATTTTTTAGCTAATTTTGTAATTTGATAATTTCTAACAGAATTGTATTGATGATTCTTATTTTGTCTAATCGCAACGCTAACTTTTAAAATGTAAACTCTTAAAATGTAATCTTTATCATGTAGTATAACATGAATGAATATTATGAATGGTATGTTAGTGAAAACATTTATTTTAATACACTCACAATAATGAGACATGCAACAGCAGTGATGTGATCAGCACACCGTGTTCACAATGTTCTTATTCTTTTTCTTATGCAAAATACAGAGCGGTAAAAAGAAGATGCAGGTGTGGCCATTTTTCTTCACATGGAGCATGCCTTTCATATTGCAATGTATTACTCATTGCTATTTGTAATCACATTAATTTATCTGACTGCAGTTAGTTACTTCAGTGTGAAACATTTCTTCTGGTTCAATGCAGCTGTGTCCTTCTGCTTATTTAGAAAGCCATTTGAACTGTTCATCTGTATCAGTTCAAAAACGCAATTAAGCTTTGCCCTCCTAGGAGGATAAATATGACTACTAATTTATAAAATAAGCCAAATGCCAAAGAATGTGACAGAAAGTTACTAGGGGGCTTGATGCCATGTCAAGCCATGAAGACTTATTAATAAATAAGCAATTGCTAGTGCATATGGTAAAATGCCACTAATTAATGCTCTGATTTTATTTCTAGGAACCTAAGCTTACTTGACCTTACATCAGTACATTTGGCTTTGACACAGCTAATATCAACAAAGAAAATATAATGTTAAAAAGTATTGACATCATTATTTATGTTTCATCTTTCATGCTTGTTTAGTTATTGGCTGAGGGAGTAACAAAAACAGGGCAAGAGTTTTAATAATTAAATTTGTTGCATTATTTGTACTTACCTTCTGTCAGTGGCCTCATGCATTTCTGGCTTAGTGAACAAATGCAGTGATATTCTAAACAATTAAAAATTGTTTCAAATAAAATAGCACTATCTGAGAGGAACTTTAAGATGACTGGCACATGGTGATGTTAGTATGTGTGGGGGAGTGTGTGGGGTGTTTACACACACACACACACACACACACACACACACACACACACACACACACACACACACACACACACACACACAAAATGTTGTAAATATGCAAATCATTTTTAGGAAATGGAAATACTGTGTTCCAAATACAGCAGACATACTGACACTGCTGATATCCTAACTAACTCTTTTTAGTACTTATACTGATATTCTGAAATCTAATTCTTAGCAAGAGAATGTAAGATATAGTATAAGGAAAATTCATGATTACTTCAAGAGTAAGTTCACTTGCCTACTTACAGAAGTAAGCCATGCTGATATAGTTATGAGCCCTACACAAAGCTATGCAGTGCCAGTTTATAACAATGAGCTGTGGTAATTCAACCCAGGGCTACAGGCTATGGGCTGGGATTTACTTGTATTCTGCTTTTAACTGAATATTAAAACTTGAAAAGAGACCAAAGCTATGTTTCTTGTAAGTCAGACAGAAATTAAAACAGGTCAGTTAAGGATTCAGACATAAGTTAGAACAGGTCAGTTAAGGTTAATCATCTGTGAACTGAGGGGGTGGAGCTAGAAACTAAACCTTCTATTTAAGGGGTAAAATAAAACATTTCAGAGATTTACTGGAAAGGCTCACCCAGACTCTGCCACCGTTTGCTGTGAGAGAAAGATTAGTTTGCTTTTTATTTCTTGTACCTTTATTAATATACTGCCTTTTTCTGTTTTGTATACTTTTTCTTTACACTGTGTTTTACTTGTATTCTGCTTTTAGCTGCATATTAAAACTTGAAAAGAGACCTCACCTCTGTCTCTTGTGAGTCAGGCAGAAAATGTTACCACCCTCCCACCCTGTAATTGTTGTGTTCTTAAACACCACTGTCTTTCTAGTTGCCTGCCCCTTATGTTAATTTGCCTATGTATCTCATTTCCTCTCTGCTTTTACTGGCTGGTGTAAGCATAAAATTATCATTTTGTAAAATCACTCCCCTTCAACTACTTAAATTTATTGGCCATCCTACTGTATTTCATAGTATCAGAATACAAAAGTGCCCACCCCTTTCAATCTATCTTGCTCTTTTAAAAATAGTGGCTCTCCACTAAGACTTAACTTTTTAGACAGGTAAAACTTAAGTTACCCACTGTTATATCTAACTGCTTAGTGCACACTGCAGTGTTTAGGATATACTGTTTTTTCATCTTACCTTTAAGCATCTATTGCAAGACCACTAATTATTGGAGAGCCCATATTCTGCCACTCAGTAGTCATCTTGGGATTAGTGATTGTTTTCTCCTGGTGAGAAAAGGAGTACAACATTATTTCCTGGAGAATGCTGATCACCAGAAAGCCTAATAACTGTTTTATAGGTGACATCTTGGAATGTGTGCTTATATTCTGATCCTTGTGAGAATTGCAGCAAAGTGCATTGATTCCTGACTATTTCTGGTTGGAGAGTGAGTGCCTGTGGTTAACGTACCTGATTGGTCTAGTTGCTATTTGAGTCATCTACCAAAAAAAAGGCTAAAGCCTACAGACCCTTGCATCATCTGAGACAAGACTGTGGATCACTAAACAGGCTGTGGCCTGCTTTTCTTCTTGGGATTGGTGCTAACATTTTGTTTCTGGTAAGAGAAGAAGCAAAGCAGTATTGCATCCCGACAGAGTGAAGCTGTGGTGAGATCACCATTAGTAATAGCCAGGCAGTAGTCATTCATGTGACTCCCTTCTTTTCATCATTCTTGACAAGCTGATTCTTTGTTTTCAGTAAATACTGCTTGATTTCTTTCTAACATCAGATTATCTGCCTAAATACTTCATCCTTACATTTTCAGGGTCTACTTATTAGTTTCCCCTCAAGTGTTTGGCAGTGCTCTGTACAGACTCAGACACCTTGACTGGCACTTTTCCTGTATAAGCACAACTGAACTTTCTCTAATATCTAGTTGAACACAGGGCATCTAGTTTGTAGTGACAAGCACTGTCCATATAGTTGCAAACCAGACACTCCTGACAGTGATTGATATTCTCACTCCAACAGTCTAATCAATAAAAAAGGGTCTGTTGCCATGAATATGAACTTTCCTACTGTCTCCATTACTGGCTTGGTGGATATGGGCATCCTGAGGCAATGCAGAAATTATCTCATGTTTAATGACAACCAGTTAATTCTCAAACAAATTGATACGGTATGTGAGGGATGTATTTACACAATGTCACTGGAGGCAAAGTTCTCACATAAAAGTACTCATAATGTCAATAAGGTTGTCAGTAGTACACATGCTGCAAACATCACGCACAATTCAAAGCAGACATATAGACCAACATATACCGAGGCACTTACATGTAACCTTCCTAAACCACAAAGACCTCCTAGACAAAGTACACATAAGAAATATCCTCAGCAGCCCCAAACGCACTCTTTCAAAACAACACCCACATCAGCACATAGAGCTGCATCTCATGGAGCCTCTACCTCTAAGCCCATGAGGCAAGTCACCAAACAATCCAACATTCTAGTCATTGGAGACTCCCTTGTGAGACACACTGATGTGATTCTCACCAGGATGAGTAAGAAGAAAGTTACAGTGAGCTTCTTATCACAGGCTAGGATCTGTTACATTACGCATGCACTCAGGTCATTGGATCACAATTACCAATATGACTCAGTCATAATCCATGTGGGAGTAAAGACCTGAGACGTACCTCCCTAGACTATATAAAGAGAGACATCATTGAGCTCTCAGAATATGTGTATCAGGGTGGTATGAGCCTAGCTCTGAGCAGCATTTTACCTTCTCCAAGAATGATGCCACAATATGAACAAAAAATTATTGACTTTAATAATTGGCTTAGTTTCTGGTGTCATTCTAAGTGGGTGCAATACTTGTCAGCATGGAAGGATATGGTCAACAGACCATGCTGATTTGTCAGGAATGGTGTGCACCTCTTCCCTCTAGGCTTTCAAATATTAGATAAAACATTGTTTTCCTCCATTGTGCCTTTTTTACACAATGCCATACTGAAAGTACTTCTGACATAACAAATCAAAACCAAAAAAACTAAAGGTATTACTGTTCAATGCTAGGAGCCTAAATAAAAAACTCTACTCCCTGGAAGCTCTCTTTACCCTAGAGAATGTTGATGTCTGTGTAGTCTCTGAGACATGGTTTAAAGCCGCAGACAGCACACCAACAGTGCAGGGTTATAATGCCTTCCACACATTTAGACCAGCTACTTCACAGGCAGGGACTAAAGGTAGAGGTGTCTCTATTTACATCAAAATAAATATACTTCAAGGCTGATCAAACAGGACAATGTACTTGAACTGCTCCATGTTCAAATCACTAAATGTAAAATCCAATACTACTTCCTTGCAAGCTATAGGTCCCCCTCTATGACCCATGAAATCCATACCATGTAGTCAAACTTATTAGAAACACTAACCATCCAACCCAATACCATGGGTGACTTTAATTACCCCACTTTTAACTTTGAATCCTATACAACATAAAATGTACATGCACAGAGATTCCTGAATTTTGTAAACACAAACTTCCTTGACCAGACAGTCAATGCACCAATCAGGGGTGCAGCAATACTGGATCTGGTCCTCACTAATATAGGAGACTGCTGCACACCCCCTATTGTAATGCCTTCCCTGGTAAGGTCAGAACACAAAATGGTCTCCTTTGATGTAAAAATAAAACCTGGACATCCAGCTAAACCGGGAATATTCAAGAACTATTCTAAGTCTAACCTCCTGCTATTAAGTGACAAGCTGGCAAAATTTCAAGCCCCTATAAACCCTGAGAACACTTCTGCCTATGCAGAATTATTCACAGAAATCCTGTACAAGCATGTTAATAGCTGCATAGAGGCAGCTGTGCCCACCAGGAAGAAGTACAGAACTAACTTAAAAAACAAGCTACCCTGGTGGAATCACAAAATCAATTGTATGTATAACAGGAGGGAGAAAATTATAGCAAAAAGTAGGAGGTGCAGCACCCAGCAGGATAAAAACACTCTCATTAAACTAAACAAACAACTCAGAGGACAAATAAAGTTTACCAAAGCCAAATTTGAGGTATGTTTGGCCACTCAGGCCAAGGACAACCACAAAGCATTCTTTAGCTATGTCTACAACCTCAGGAAGTTAGAACTGGGGAGTCCACCTCTACAAAGAGGCCAGTCCCAAGTGGAGTCCCTCAGGGATCAATCCTTGGAATGCTCCTTTTTGGCATTTACTTCTCAGAAGTCAAGACCAATGTCAGTGGTCTCTGGCTGACTAATTTTGCAGATGATTGCAACTTAGGAGTTGTCATTGAATCTCACATTGACAATAATGTTCCCCAGGAGGCAGGAGCGGCCCTAGGTCAACTGGTGCCCTAGGCAAAAGGGCTCCATGGTGCCCCCCAACTCATTACCTGGTGCCCCCATCCTGATCTACCTACACCAAATAAATACTGGAAAAGTGCCCCTGCTAGACCGGCGCCCTAGGCGGCCGCCTAGTTGGCCTATGCCTAAGGCCGGCCATGCCAGGAGGGGCTGACACAGACAAACAACTGGTGTCAGAGCCATGGACTAAAACTAAATGCTAAGAAATGCATAATAGTATTCTTTGGGATGTCATCCATCCCTGGTAACTATCATATTGACAGCACACCCCTTAGAGTTGACCCAGTAGTCAGGGACTTAGGGACATACATAGATAGTAATCTAGCCTTTGATCATCACGTGTCTAAGTGGTGAGGAAATCCATGTTGTGCAACTTATAAACAAAGATATGGCATCTAAGTCCAAGGAAGTCATTGTTCCACTGTATTCGGCATTCATCAGACCTATCATTGAGTACAGTGCCCCCTTTGGTATGTACTTAACCAGGCATATCCAGCAAATGGAATGCCCACAGAGGTTCCTTACTAAAAGAATACAGGGCATAAGTAATATGTCCTATGCAGATCGCCTCAAGGCCCTATCCCTGTATTCTGTCTCCTACAGGCATTTGAGAGAATATCCATGAATGGCATGCAGACCATTATCAGACCCCACTCTGATGGACCTCCTGCATAGCCACAAAAAAAAAAGTATCAGAATTACCTGTTCTAAAGACTTAAACCTCACCTGTGATATAAATAGGATCTGCAGGATAGATAGATATATATACCAGAGACTAGCCCATCTATGGAACAGGCTCCCCATCCATGTGAAGCAGAGTTCCTACCTAATCCACTTCAAGTGCAACTTGGACAATTCGATGGGAAACTGGAAAGTCATCCCTGGTTTGGCACCTATGTTTCTGATGCAAATAGATAACCTGTAAATAGTTCATCTCCCAGGCCCATTCTTACACTTATCAAGGCTATCAGAACTTGTCAAAGATTTAGGATGCATGGCTAGGCTCAAAAAGGCCCTTGTAGTCATTAGCCTAGTAAACACCTACGAACCTACAAACCTATGAACCTATTCATAAAGGTTACCACCAGTAGTAAGCCCATTTTAAAACTGGTGGCAGCCTTTTCTGATTCTTAGGCAGCCCTTCTGCAGCTCTTACCTCAAATTGGAGCAGCAATGAGGTGGACACTCTCTCTGGCCAACCACAAATGCTAATGAGGAATTCCAGGGGAGTGGGCTATGGTAATTAGTAAATATGGTAATTAGATATGTGCTCTTCTCCTGGAAATGCCTGCAGTAAGAATTGTATCCATACAACTCAGTTCTCCTCAGACCATTGGAGAGTGAGTGCTACAATAGGGGGCACTCAATACCAAGGAAAAATGTTAAGTATTAAAGACAAAAACTTAAAACTTTGTAGAAAATCAGGTCTTAAGAGCATGAATTTCATATCAGGGGATATAATGGCCAGTGTGTGCGTGTGTGTGCGCGTGTGTGTGTGTGTGTGTGTGTCTGTGTGTGTGTGTGTGTGTGTGTGTGTGTGTGTGTGTGTGTGTGTGTGTGTGTGTGTGTGTGTGTGTGTGTGTGTGTCTATTTATAGATTGGTTGGGTATATGTATGCAAAGGAATGTAAGGGGGTTCCTGTGATGTTTACTGCAAAGGCAGCAGAAAAGGGGCTGTTAGCACTTCTGATTACCATTGTTTGATTAAAAGACATGCAAATTATATGACAATGATGTGTTTCCTAATTGCAACTAATGTGTCTGAACCACTGGCTTCCAAAATCATACTTACTGGCCCATTTTTGGCTGCAGACATACCACTCATGGCCAGGCCTGGCCATAGATAACATACAGCTGATGAGCTTAGACTAGGGGATTATGACTGTGTTTCTGATTGTAACCAAATTATGTGTTCAGGAGAGTGACTCAAGACATTCACTCTGAGAGTTAAGCTTTCCAGGTGCATTTCTTAATGGTCTTGTTCAGAGACCCAGTCATAATTCCTTATAATACATTGGAAATGTTAGATGCCCCCCCCCCCCCACATGTATTACCAGTTAAAAAAGGGCAGCAGAACATGTAGACATCTTTTAAAACTGTTGCCTGACCTCTAGTGTACTTTTCTTGTGGTTACTGTTCCACATAATTATGAAGTGTTCCAGATTTTTAGGGCTACCCCTCCTATTAGCTAGGATTTTTTTTTCATGCAAGGTGGTGGCTTGCACTCAGCAAACAATGACAGGACCTCATGTGGGCCACATATGGCTTTTATTTTAGAAATGGATTTTAGTTGCACTACTGTTACTCTGTCAGTATTAAAAATCAGTAGTATTAATGTCTACAAATTGCCCCTTATTTGGGAATATTGCCCCTGATAGTGATTGACTCTCTCTGTAGTTGTGGAGACAGATGTTGAGATTTATGTTGTGATATTTCTTATAGGTTTTAAAGCAGTTTGTTGTTTTACATTGCAGTTGTCTAGTAACTGCAACCTATATGACAGTTCAAACTTTGCTAATTATAATATTCGTAACAAACTGTAACAAGAATAGTTAGTGCCCTGAGCAATGACCCCCCCCCCCACCCCCCACCCAGACTGAAACTGATTGAAGCTGAGAACAAAGTAAAAAATCCTCTTGGAGCTGAGGATTGCTTAGCTTTTAATAATAGTAAGGTTTATATAGAGTTGTAGAAAGACTGAATAGTACCCTGGGTAATGCCACAATTTGGTGCCCCCCCTCCCGGCCAGAACAAAGCTCAGTGACACTGAGGAACCAAAAAGAGTTTTGTTAGTGTTAAGGACCAAAACAAAAAAAAAAAACAGTTTTAATATCATGGCTTTCCACTTTGAATTAGTTGGCAGACTTTAAGGATTCCCTGCAGGATGTACTGTCAGAGATATTGGGTGGGCAGTTTGGTGCGACAAGGGAGATGATGATTTTTCTGAGATATGATATAGAATCAGAATTGCATAGACATGGTAAGGCCTCGCTGTCTCTAATTATGGTGGCTGCCAAAACAGCAGTTACTAGAAAATGTAAATCAAAATTTAAATCAACTATATGAGAAGTAGTGAATATAGTAACATAGATAAAACAACTGGAGTTGAGACCTTTAGCAAAAGGTAGGAGTAAACTACATCGCAAAAAATGGGAATTGTGGGAACAATATATACAGAGGAGGAATGAGGTTTAAAAGAAGGCAGGACTTAAATGAGCTATGTAATGTTTGACTGAAAATGATTGGGTAGATTATAAGTGATGTATAATGTTTGCAACTGGGAGTGTGTCTATATGGTTTGTGATGTAAAATGCTTGCAACTAGGATTGTGTTGCTGTGGTTTGTTTTAATTTATATAAATGTATGATTGCTTATGTCGTAAGTGATGATTTAATAAAGATGTTTCTTGTTTAAAAGAAAGGGGCAAGAATTGAATAATTTATGTAATGTTGCTTAGATTACACGATATATAGCAATATATATGAAGTATAATACTTGCTAATTTTAACTTGTTGATACAGTTTTATTACTTTTATATGAATATGCCTATGTCACAAGTGATAATTCAATAAAGGTGTTTTAAAAAAAGTTGTTTAAATGTCTACTGGTATTGCTGTAAGGCATAATCAGCACCTCTTCTACAATAAAAATCAAAACAGAATGGGCAAACAACTGGCACTGAACTTTAAAAACAAAATAAAACAAGAAAAAAATCTGAAGCAGAGTAAAAGTATTGGTTTGAAAGAATGACATACTGGATTTCAGATTTTTTCTTGTTCTTACCTCTTTTACAATGCCCTTCCTGCCCCCTAAAAGTTTGCATTCAGGGCAACTTCCCCCTTCTCCTCAACAGTTTACAGCTTTGAATATATGCATAACAACCTTGCTGTAACAAATCTCTTATATGTGGACCTAGCTATAACACTGATTTTGTTCTATTTTCAGAGTATAATCATTGTAATCACTGCATTACATTCTAAGTTATACAGGCATTCTGCATTTTATGAAATATTACAACTTGTGGATATTGAGATAGCATATACCCTTAGGCAGAATTCTCAAAAAAGAAGTAAACAATCCAAATAAAAAGAGATATAACACTTGAGTATGGCAGCTTCTAGATTCTGCAATGCCATCTTCTAGGTTCTGTAATCACTACCATAGGAATTACAACAATCACAGGAATTGCAAGGCTCTTTGACTAGAGGCTATAAATGCCTTTCTAAAAACTACCTTCAGTCTCTACCAACCTTTTTATGGAGATCAAGGCCTGTATACCCCAGTGTGGACCCATTCACTTATCTAAGCTATGTTTAAAGGCTGACATGGAGACACATTGCTTGAAATGCAAGGGGAGTCAATTCCAGAGCAAGAGTTAGGGTGCCGGTTAACGAACCTATATCTCCATTTGATTTTATTTATTCCAGTTGTAAACTGATATCTATTGTTCTAGAGTTGGCTACACTATTTGATCTCTATTTTACACATTGAGAAAGAGGAGATCACAGATAATAGGGTCCCTGATGACAAACAGGGCAAGGCCCTTCCAGATAACGAACATTTTTGAGTCCTGATATCCTTTTGATAGGAACCTTTTTAGTTTTTTTAAGTTTTTTAAAGTGTTTAGTGAGATGTATGCCAAATGGTTATTATATACAAAAATCAAGTCTAACCAGGGCAGATAACAAGAGAACTGTAACTTCTCTGGTTTTAGACAGGATATGCTTTGTGATTAATTGTGAGAAATGGAATGATTTTTCTGACTTCATCTGTTACATGGTGATCAAAGGAGAGAGGGAGCCACCATGGCCAGTGTTAGGGATAAAACCCTAACCAAGGCCCAGCTGATTGGGGTGCAGTCTGTGGCTTGGTAAATTAAAGTGGTGGCAGGAAAGGAGACCATTTGTCTAGACATTCCCTGTGGGGAGGCATAGACCACAGAAGGTAGTATGCCAGGATATGACAGGGGAGCTGGGATCAAAGGGTAGGTCATAAATGAAAAATAGATCCTGATGTAGAAGCAGTCAATGACACGACCACCCCAGGAAACTGTTAGTTTCCTCAGCAGCACCACCCTTAGACCGGAGATAGTCTTGGGCTGTAGGGGAGGCTGGTAGGCTTAGCAATGGATCGGGGCACTGGGGCAGCCAGAAAAAAAGAATTAATCAGAAGGGGAAATTGGAAAGGAGGCCATCAACATAATTGTCCAAGTCCCAGTGTTGGTCTCTTAGAAATGGTAGGTAATCGGTAGTTCTGAGTTGCAGAAAAAGAAACATGTAAAAGGCTTACAAAAGATTCATAGACAGCAATGTAGTTGGACTACAGGTGATAGATTTTTGAGGACTAAATTGGTGGATTTTGCACAGCATTTCAATAAATCAGCAATTAGTATGAATTAGAATGAAATTTAGCAGTTGTACTTTGCACCAGATCTGCCATTGAAATACAATCTATAAGGCAACTACAATTGACCTATATTCTCATCTACCCTCAAAAACCACAAACCTAAGACTACAATGCAGTTTGATTATAGTGTTATTAGTAGGTACATTAACAAACTCATCAGGCTTATTTAAAACAGTCCACTATGTAGCTTGTTTACTAATAACCAAAAAGTCACTCTTTAGTTCAACGGGTCTATGATAACGGATCGAATTCACAAAATATCGAATCGCCGTAAAATCTAAAATGCTGGTGATAGAAACCTGTTTTATGAGATCACGGTACAGTGAAAATCGGGAAATTTGTCCTTCCCTCACTGTAGTGCGATCTCAGAGTTAGTATATATATTTAGTGGGGGGGGGGGGCACAGCCCCCCACAAAATGGGTTTCTATCACCTACTTTTTTGATTTTCTGGACGTTCGATATTTAGTGCATTCAATCTGTTGTCATGGACCCAAGTTCAACATATCATATGGCATATTTCTTTTGGTTCTACTTCAGAAGGTCGAAGTACAAGAAAGATGATGTTCACATCAACGAGACAGTATGAGTGAAGTCCCACAATCATGATGGATTGAAACGCCCACAACCCACAACCCACAAAAATGTAGAGTGGCAGTTGGTGAGTGTGCAAGATTGCATTTCAGCATGGATTAGGGTTTTGCCCTTCCTTAGCTATTTTGCAGTCTCGGATTAGGTATATATAATGAGAAGTGGGGGTGCAGGGGTGCAGTGGGGCTTGTTCTCCTTTAGAACAGGATGCTGTCAATGCTGTGGGCTTTCAATGTTTGACCCTTTGAGATAGCAGAGTTAGACTTTTCCATTCTCGATGATGTGAATGTTGACTGTCTGGTAAGTTGACCTTGTAAAATAAATCTGTTTCTTTCCAGTAGCAAAACATGCTTATGTCTTGTGATATAAGTATTCTTTGATTCTGTTATGACACCTATCAGTTTAGCTTATCCACCAGTCAGCTGACGTGCCCTATTCCTAGTTAATACATATAGTTGAGAAGTTCATGTCTTGTTTGGAGCATGGTTCACTTAATGGCATATACTTCACAGATACAAAGTACAGGGTTTGATTCTTCGTTTTGGTTAGTCTGGTAGTTGGCAGCACAGGGATTTAATTATGTGAGGTATGGTACACGGTTTGATTCTCTCAGCCCTTATTCGCCTACTGTGTGACTTGAGTAAGTCACTTAACCAGACCCTTGGGAGGGAGACTGGGAATTTAGGTTAGACTCATCAAAGGTCTTCTGGAATGCCAGCCTAGTAACTAACTGTTGATAAATGTGGACCTTCCACCAACTACACCTATCATTTATTAATTAGTATTATCTGCTAATTTTCTATTTGACTTGTAAACAGAGAGGCTCCTCCGGCAATGTTCATTGGGTACAACCAAAAAAATATATAAAAAATCCAAAAACAGTCGACAAACAGAAATCCTACGAAACAAGCTGTTCCTCGTTACAACATATAAAACGCCAGCACACGGACTGAGTGCAAATTCTTTGAACAAACTCTATTTATTGGCTAAAAACATACAGGTTGAGCGCTTTCATCTAGTAAAATAGACTTCATCAGAACAATGCTCTTTTTACAAACTTTTCCTTAAATACATACCCAAACCAATCACATTAAAAACAATTAATTCATTTAATCAGTCCTTAAAGTGCTAGTGCTGAATTCCAATACTCCCTATTACCATAATGCATAATGATAAGTTTAAAATCAATAATATAACAACCTGTATGTTTTTAGCCAATAAACAGAGTTTGTTCAAAGAATTTGCACTCAGTCCGTGTGCTGGCGTTTTAAATGTTCATTGGGTGGGATAGCATCTTTTCAAGGAAGGTTATACTGACTCCATCAGTCTCCATTTCTGACATCTCCAATTTTTTACAGTTTCCACATGTCAAAATATTCACGAGTACAATAGCTTTAAGTTTATTTAAACAAATGTTTTTGGTTGACTATTAGGAGTGAGTTGGGACAGGATTTTTAGCAAACCAGTTCTAGATGATCACAGAACAGCTGCAGCCTGCCTATGACATGGCAATTTTTTTCTTGCCCAATTATTTAATTTCATTGTTAACAATGGAATAATTAAATCTTCATCTGAGAAGTGGAGAAACAGCATGCCTTCCTCCATGTAACTAGATTCCCCTATGACTAAAAGAGCTTCAAAAGCAATCAGAACATTCACTACTATTATGCAATTACTTTATCTATCTCTCTCCTCTCTGTCTTTGAGATTCCGAGGGACAGATTCCCAAAGAGTTGCTCTCAGTGTAAGTCTGCCTTGATGCTGAAAGACCAGATGTCAAAGTAAGTGACAAACTGCAGTGTAAGTGCCATCTGTAAAAAGGCTTAGTATGGGAACCACATTCCAAAGCAGCTGTTCTCAGTGTAGTCACAGCAAGTCTTTTGGAATCTGGGCTAAAGTGATCTTGTGCACATACCTACACACACACACACACACACACACACACACATATATATATATATATATATATATATATATATATATATATATATATATATATATATATATATATATATATATATATATATATATATACATTAAGATAGATATGAAAGGATAAAATGAAAACCCAATCAACCCATTCAGTCAAAACTACAAAAAAAACCCAGCCAAGTTGGAGTTTTCACTGTGTAATACATTTAACCTCCTCTAATGGAGGCCCATGGAATGTACACCAATGACTCATTAAGGACATCAAGCGGTTTAACTGCATAACTTCTAAAGGTCAATGACTTTTTTTTTATTTTACTTTTTATGTCTTTATGGTTAAATACAGACAGATAATGCCAAACCCCACTAACTTAAGTGTCCTTATGGGGTTATTTACATATATCTTATGGGCCTTCATTATAGGAGGTTTAAGGTATCACACAGTGAACACTTTAGTTATTATGAACCTGTCATTATTTTTTAAATTATACAAAGCAGCTTTTTGTTCCTTAGTCAAATTATGGTTAAAGTTCCTAAAATTAGAATTTTGGCATGTATAACTCACTATTTCTTGTTCGAAAACTTTTGACAATAGGGTGATAAGGTGCTGGAGCATCAAATTCTTAAATCTAAGTGGGCCTTAACAATATTGCTCGTCTCTTGTCCCTGGGCATAAAAATATTTCAAATTGAGAATACACATATTTATTTGTTTCTTAATTTCTGTCATATTATTTATTTTGACGAAGATCAATATTTTGGTTTTCTCTTTTTTTCCTTGCTAATTATTATTTATAAGGAGCACTGTATCTTTTACCACAAGTCTTAATGCAACTTTGTTACAATTTCCTATTATACACTAATGACATTATGTGGCAAAACTGGTTTCTTTGGTTCGAATCCTCTTATTAAATCAGCTATCTTTATATTATGTGTTTGCCTCATGAACGTTTTATGTATTATAGAGGAATAGTCCATATTTTTACTTGTGCATTTATGCCATTTATTATTTGAAGCACAGGAGTTGTTGTTATTGGTTTCTTTATTTATTTCTCCATGGCACTCATTGGTTATTTGTGCACCATTTTGGTTATGTATATATATATATATATATATATATATATATATATATATATATATATATGAAATGCATACATAAAATAATGCATCTGCAAAGACAGGGAAGAGCAAAGGTGTAAGAAAAATATAAAATAAATGTTTCTATAAGGAGGGGAAGAGTAAAGTTGCTATATAACACAGATACACACATGTATATCTATTTGCATCTAGATGACTGTGTGTGTGTGTGTGTGTGTGTGTATCTACTTCAGTTTATTGAATGATCACATAACTGAAACTAAAAATAATGAACAAGATCATAATCACACAAGAAGGTTTATAATGCTGAGAGGCATAACAATGAAAAAACAGCTGGTAGTTTCGGTTATGTGATCATTCAATGGACTGAAGTAGATTTGTGCATGTACACACACACACACACACACACACACACACACACACACACACACACACACACACACTCACACACACACACACACATGCTCACACAGGAATATAGATGTACAAGAGACTAATATTTGATTTTGTGTATTTAAAAGAATAGGGAGGAACAGAGTTATAAGAATTCAATGGGCCTGATTCCAAGACTTACTGTCATTGTGTGTGACAACTTACACTGTGATCAGGCTCAGAGCAGGTCCTTTGGAATGTGTAAGCATGTGTATAGTTAGGCCTTACACCAAGGTAAGTCACTTGCACTGACAGCAAGTTTTTTGGACTCAGGACAGACTTAAACTAAGAGCAAATCTTTTGGAATATGCTCCAATAGTGTCTCTTTAAAATACCATAAAATTGAAATGTGTACCCCAGTAGGACTTTATTAAACTTGTTACATCTTTAATTTTGTGTTTCTAAATAAAATGGAGGTCACATTTGTTTGTGTGTTTCTTTCTTGTGATATAATGAATCCAGACAAGCAACACTTTTTGTCTGGAGTTACTATAGTCCCCAAGAACATTTTCTTTTGAAGCTTCTTCACAATCCTCTGTACAATTCTCATCAAGCAAGCTGTCATCTAGTTATTTGTCATTGTTTCAGTATCAATCATCATATTTCAGTTTTTCTCTTCGGATTTTTTTCTTTTGCTATCGCAATATGTTTTATATCACTATCTTATCGCATAAATAAATGTGACTTCATAGGTGGAGGAAGGATTGCACAAACATAAAAACCTAAGGTATCATTTTTTTCTCTTTTATATTTTACTGGAGTAATGAGAGGGTTCCTTGCTGCTTGGTGATCCCAGCTTCAGTTTTGTACTCAAGCATACCCCCTACCTTATGAGTTTGCTACTCTATTTAATGACCACATCATTTGCACTGTGTATGACTGAAGCCTTCAATCTTGATATCTTAAGTACCACATTCAAACCTCCACACACATGCACTGAATCACTGGGACTGCCTAAAATATATGGAAGCCTATTTTTTATTAACCCACATCATCAGAAATCATAACCCAATGCAAATTATAGTTCAGTAAGCCTTATGATTCACTTGTTCATGTCTCAGTATGCATTATTTTACAATTTTAATATCAGTTCCTCTCACTAGACAACCAGTCATTTAGTTAATAATTCTGAACAACAATGGAATAACCATCATACGTCTTGCATTTATTATTTTGCATTTCAAGAAAACCTAGATCTTCCCAGTTAGAGGATTGCAGCTATGAGCATGCACACTATTTCTTTAGTTCACCAGCTCATTACTTTTGCAACCTCATTTTCTGATATGACTTGCATGCATGCAAGTAAGACTAAAAAACAAAGTTAAACAAACCCACCTTGTCCTACATTAATTTCTTACTCTCACAGTCCTTTCTCTGGTTGTAGTGAAGTTATTCTAATGAAGAAGAAAGTTTGGTTTAGCTGGTCTCTGCTGTGGAAGAATTCATAGCTATGCTGTGCTTCAGGATGTATTTCCTCAAGACATGGCTCTCATTTTCATGTCTTTAATTTTCCAGACTGCTGTTCATACACCCTTGACTCCTTCCTTCAATGAATACCCAGACAAACTCCTCATATGGAGTTCCTGACACTTACCGAGAGGGAAAGGAGGCCAGAACAAACGTTCTATGTCTATGAGACAGATGATAATACTATGCCCCATTGTTAATGGAGTTAAACAGATTGTGATAGTCTTAACAATAGACAGATAAATAAGCAGAAACCACTTAGTCGAACACACACACACACACACACACACACACACACACACACACACACACACACACACACACACACACACACACACACACACACACACACACACACACACACACACACACACACACACACACGCACACACACACACACGCGCACACACGCACACACGCACACGCGTACATGTGCACACGCACACAATCACACACGCACACACACGCACGCACACACACACACACACACACACACACACACACACACACACACACACACACACACACACGCACACGCACACGCCCACACACAATAAAGAGGTAAGGGTAGCAATAAGTTATTGTGTCTGGTTCATCTCAATAAATCAATGCCACAAACACATGAACTGATATCTTAAACTGTAGGAAAGCTCCATTATAATTGTTTGCTGTCAGGGTAATAATGTGCTGAAGAAAAATTATTAACACCAAAGAACTAAAAAGAAAATCTCATTCTAATCTACCAATTGACTTTCTTGTGTTACAATTTATAGTTAATAATGATTAGATTGTGATTATTACATCAGGCTTAGAGTGTTGTCTTTAGGATGCTGCCATGAGTTTATTTATTACTAATAAATCCACATTGTTTTAAGTGCATTAGATATGCAATTGGATGTCTCATTCTGTTTTTTTAAGCAAAGCTATGAAAGGTTTATCATTACTGTGTAAGAGTGGAATATATTTGCAGATACCTGGGAGCATCAGACCTTTCTAATGCTTTGGGATCAATAAAGTCACTGGGCAGGATTCACGAAGGCTTGCACGGAGTGTAAGAGACGTGCAACACTCCATGCAAGCCTTGCGATCCAGGAACAGCCCTAAGCTCAGTGTAAGAGACCAGCTAAAACGTCTCTTACACGGACTGGGCGTGGACATGCTAAATACCTCACTTGCATCTGAAAGGTATGCAAATGAGGTATATTAGCAATCCACGAAGCAGAAACCAGTCCGTGTAGGAGATGTTTTAGCTGCAGAAATGTACTCAGTTGACAACTGAGTACATTTCTGCAAATTCCACAACAGAGTGATGTCAGCTCCAAAAAAAGGTTGCATATGACTCAGGCAGCATGCCAATGGCCAAATATGTGGCCAATGGCAATATAACCCGATGCCAAAATAATAAAATTATAATTGTTTTTTTTCGGCGATCGCCGATGTTTAAACCCAGCGCAGCCCCGCGCAAATGGGCTGCGCTGTATAAAAACATAAAAAAGAAGGTTATAACCCCACAAATGTGGGTTTCATGCAATACATGGAATGACAATGCAGGGACCAGCAGACGAAAACCAACATGGCCACCGTGTAGTGGTTGCTAAGGGGGGAAGCTGAGTCTAAGACATGTAACTAAGCATTAGTAGGCAATCTTATGTAAATGAGGGTTCGGATACTGAATCTCACAGTCACATAGCAAATGAGCACAGTCTGAGTAGTGTAAGAGATACATAAGGGGAAGGAATAGCGTAGGAGATAGGTGACATCACAGGGGGGAATGGTAAAAAGAAATGCAGTTCATTGGAGGCCAGTGTAACATGACAGATGACAGGCACAGATCATGGAAAGAGGTGTGCCGCAAGATAAGGCATGGAAAGTCAAGAAATGGAAGGTGTACACTGTTACTTACACCAAAGTTTCTTGCTGGGTGTGCATGCGCATGTGTGCACACCATGAAGCGCGAGTAGGACAGTGTGCGCACGTGTAAGGCAGTCTGAGCATGTGGGAGCGTGTTGGGAGATGTTTAACACTGTTTGCGTGGGTGTACGCACGTGTAAGGCAGTCTGAGCATGTGGGAGCGTGTTGGGAGATGTTTAACACTGTTTGCGTGGGTGTACGTGCGTGTAGGGCAGGCTGAGTATGTTGGAGGCTGTTGCCAGACGTGTAACAGTGTTTGCGCGGGTGTATGGGCGTTTTAACCCGAATAAGTAGATTCTGAACCGTGTAAGCACGTGTGCGCGCGTGTAAGCCACTGCGAGCGTGTTTCAGATAGTATGCACATTGCTCCCCCCTGAGGAAACAGAGAGGAAAAAGGAAGCAACAGAATTAATAGGAAGCTAGCAGGGATAACTGCTGAAGCTAGCAGGTGAAAACAATTAGAAGCAGGCAATTACACAGGCAGAATAGTAGCCCAGCCCAGCACTTACAACTCTGCAAACAGTAGTGCAGGATGTTTCCATTAAGAGACACTGCAAGACAGGAGTAAGCTAATAGAAGTGAAAACTGAAAAAGCTGAACTCAGAGCAGAAATGTTAAGGGCTGCCATAGCTGTCATAATGAGACATAGGCGACTTGCTGAGGGTGGTGACAATGCAGATGGTGCCAGACAACCCACAGTGAGGAGACAGAGAAGAGTGTACAGGCCCAGGGTCACCTACCATGGGTTACATGAGCTGGAGATAGTAGAGTGCTATAGAGTGGACAGAGAGCTCCTGCAGCAAATTGTTGACCTGTGCAGGCCACACCTCACACACAGAACCAACAGAGGGGAACCCATCCCAGTGGAAACCAAGGTATGTGTTGGCCTAAGAATACTAGCAACAAGTACCTTCCAGAGACCAACTGGCGATATGATGGGGATATCACAGGCATCCGCCTCCAGGGTACTATACCAGTTCCTGGATGCCATGTCACCACATGTCGGTGATCATGTATATTTCCCCAATGCTCATGAGGTATTGGCCAGCAATATGCATCTTTTCCAGCAAATAGCGGAATACCCTGAGGTACTGGGTGCAATAGACTGCATGCACATACGCATCAAAGCACCAGCCGGTGAGCGGGGTAGGGCCTACATTAACCGCAAGGGCTTCCCCTCCATCAACTGCCAGGTCGTGTGTGATGCCCAGGGCATAATAATGAATGTGTGTGCTGGCTGCCCTGGGAGTTATCACAACTCCCACATCTGGCATTTGATGCAGCTGTACCCGACATTTGCCAATGGGGACATCCCACACGGACACTTAGTGGGGGATGCAGGTTATGCACTGGAGCCGTGGCTGATGACACCCATCAGAAATGCACACACCTGAACAGGAACGCCATAATGAGGCACACGCACAAACACGTAATGTAATAGAGCATGTGTTTGGGCTGCTCAAGTCACGGTTCCGGTGTCTGGACACATCTGGTGGACCCTTGCAATACACACCAACTACATGTACCCAAATTGTCATGGTATGTGCTATTCTACATAATATGATCTTGTGAAAACAGCTGCAGCAGGACCAGCATAGGGCCGGGCCAAACAGCCCCCCACCATTGCCAAGGCCATCACAGGCAGAGCGTGACTCAGAGGAGGAACAACCTGAGCCTGCCCCAGTAGGCAGAAGGAGGCCTTGGCAAACAGGCAACGCATAGCACATACACTGGCTCAGTAGGAACCCTGGGAATGATACCCCTCCCTGACTCACTCATATAGTAACAGGGATGCCTAACATGACACAACCTGCTCTCAAACATGTACAGGGAGTGTAGTATGTGCATCCGACAGAGGCAGCCCTGCAGCACCACCTGAGGCATGATTGCCATGTGTTAAGCAATGTAACACCATCTAGTATATGCAAACATGAAGACTCTGCCTAACATCTCACCCTCACCAAGCATGATGCCACACTATGAAGACAAGAATATCAAGTACAATAATTGGCTGAAGTAATGCAGTCAGTCAAAGGGGAGCCAATGTGTTACAGGCTGGGAAGATATGCGGAGCTTGACATGATGCACCACCTGCTAGGGGTGGCGTGCACCTATCATGCCATGCCCCATGGATACCGGCAAAGGCTGTCAGTACCCACAGCATGACCTGAATAGGTAAGTCTCAAAACACAAACCCACCTTCATAGGTTCTACAAGGGATAGGAACCTAGATGTAATACTACCCCATGACAGATGTATAAACAGCAAGATGTGTGCAGTGTAAACGCACACAGTAAAGAGAATGTAGATACCAGTCCTGTAATAGAGAACTGGGCAAGGCTCACATCAGCACCCTAACACTACCAGGTCACACCTCATACTGTGCTGTACACCCGCAAAACATGGAACAAGCTACAAAAGGAGGGTGACTAGCAAGAAATGGCAAGGATAACTACACCTCCATGTTGGTACCACAACAAGAAGCAGCATGGAATAGCCGTGGTCAAATACCAATGGCTAAAACTGCCTTGCAGTATATAGCCTGCTGCAGACTACTGTCCTAATACCAGGAACAGCACCTGGCCTATGTCGGAATACATGAATATATCAAGCCCTCCAAACCACATTATATTGCTTGACTGAAAATACCCAGACATACACTGGTAGCATTGTACTAGCACCAACACAGAAGGAGAAAATTACCCAGATTCCATAAACCAAAATGCCCAGGAACAATGTACTACTCCCACAAGAGGGGTAAGCATACTGGATGTGATAATCTGCAACATGTGTACTGGATGGCAGGATGAGAAGTGTACCCCTCACTGGTAAGACCAGACCATAGAGTAATCACAGTGGATATACACACCCTGACCCCAGTCCCTGGCCAGAATACCACAGTGAAAAACATGTGTAAAGTATAGGTTGCAGCCCTCAAAACCGATGTTGAATCCACAAAAGGCCCTGTGCAGGTGCAGAATATGGGACACACCAAAGAACATGTTATATAGGCATTCCATGAACACAGCCAGGAATGCTTGGAGTACACAATCACAAATAACAACAACACACAATGCCATACATGCAGGCATCAGGCATGCTGGCCTCCAGCCATTACCAAACCATGCAAGAGAATGAGGAAGTTACCACATGATAGAGCAAACATAAAAAGGGAAGTAATCACTGACCAGCAGTATGGCAACAACATATGTCCACACAAACAATCCACTAAGTCTGGCCACAACAAGTATAATCTGTGAATCCAGAGGCAATGTGACGCCAGTACCAAGTACACAGACAACCACAACACCCCCCAATAAATACAAACATATGTGATAGATGCATCCATGTATCCAAACCAGAGATTGAGCTCCAACAACTCAGTACTGTCAACACTAGTCAGGAGGAGAAGGTAACCACATACACCACAAACCCAGTCCCACATAGACCTACCACAACTGTAAACCAAACACATAAAAAAGGACAAATATTCCCGGAGGCCTTAATTACAAACACACCACACCAACAGAATCCTCCAAAGTAGATCACAAGCAACCACAACCTTCAAACATAGCACATGCAACGAATAGTATGCAAAGCTGGTGTGCCAAACAGTCACAGGCCCGAAGGAGAAACAACATGCCTGATACAGTTGTAATAGGTATCTGTATAGGCAGACACACAGCTGTCCCACTCACCAGACTGAACAAGGGAAAGGGTAGAGTAAGCTGCTTGTAGGCTGCCACAAAATGCCACACAACACAAGTACGCAGGTCACCCCAAAGCAAGCAGAAATATGATGCACTCAATGTACATGCTGGTGTGAATTACCTGAGATTTACCTCCCTGGTCAACATCAAATGAGACATGGATGGTCCCTCCGAGTATGTACTCCAGGGTGGGATGACACTGGCTGTGTGCAGCATCCAACCCTCACCAAGAATGATGCCACAGTACAAACACAGAATGCTCATGTTTAACAGCTGGCACAGTTACAGCTGTCAGTCCAAGAGGGTCTAATGTGTGTCTGCTTGAGATGTCAAGCATGACAAGCCATGCTGCTGTTACAGGGATGGCTGTCAGCTGTTACCCGTGTGCGTCTGGATACTGGATAAGGCCTTTGCCACCTCCATAGAGGCGTATGTAGGCAAGGCCAAAAAGACTACCCACCACCCTAGAAAACATAAGTGGTAAGAAAGATAAGGGTAATGCTGACCAGTGCCAGATCTGTAAACTGCAATATGCATGCCCCTGAGGCACTTCCCATTATGGAGAACATTGATGTCTGTCCAGTGACAGAAGCCTGCTGCAAGCCTAGTGATAGCACACCAGCACTACTAGGTTATACCAAAAATCATGTGTTATGGCCCCAACACCTGCACCAAGACATCAAAGGAGGGGGAGTACCCATATGCAGCACAGACACCCATATTGCCAGGTAACTGACAATGCACAAAGCAGCGGACACCACCCATGTGCACATAACTGTAGTCAAAACTGCTGTACAGTCTGTAGCATGCGACAGACCACACTCACACACAAGAACTCCACCCAGACATCCGAAGACACTGGACAGTATGAATGTCCCACCAAATACCAGACAAGGTACACACAAAGTACCACATAGGTGTCAAACCATTATGTATGCAAGGAGTAATCAGGGACCTAGGGACACAGGTCGACATTAACCTGTCATGTGACAGCCACAATGCCAATGTGGCTATGAAGACTGTTGATACTGGACACTGTATCATGAAAGGATTCACATCAACATCAACAGAGGTCCTTGTGCCACTGTACTGTTCCCTTATCAGACCCATAATCTAGTACAATGACTCATATGGGATGTATCGTATGTGACACCTGCAGCGGTTCGGAAGACCTCATTGTTACCCCTCCAACAGGATAAAGGGTGTGAAATATATGTCATATGCTGCCTGGCTGTAGACACCCCAGCTGACTGCTGTCACACACTGCCTACACAGAGGCATTGTATGTCTGTTGTACAAGGCCATGTCCAACAAAGGAGTAATGGACATTCTACACCACAGGAAATCAAAGCCATTGGAGCTGTGAGAGTCACAGATGTCAACCTCAACACATAATGAAATAAGATGTGCTGAAGGGACAGATACATAACCCATAGGCTCCCCACACCCAGAAACAGGATCCCAATCCATGGTAGGCAGAGCCCCTCACTGACACCCCTCAACAGAAATATTGCCAAGTGGATGGATGACCGTACATGTATACTGGGGGTCCCCACTGTGTCACGATCAGACAGAGGTACAGTGAAGAACCTCATAAATGGCCATAATTGAACATAGCAAGGGGTGGCGAAAGACACACACACACACTCTAGCTAGGCTTACTAATGGCCTAGGGTGTCTAGCCTACTATGAACCCATGAACCTATGAAGATACAAAACGTACAGGACACTAAGGATAATCACAAGGCTTACCCAACTGATAGTAGGAACCATGTTGGGCATCCACAGATATGCTCTGAATCACACAGATATTACAAACAACATACCAAACACCCACACATATGGCTAACATGCAACCTGTCAGGTGCAGTGCAAACGCCCCCCCCCCCCCGAGTGCAAAATACCTATCCCAGCAGATGGTCCCCTGACATTGCAGATGCTGAGGTAACAGCCGTCATCTGCAAAGCAGAACACACAGCAGCAAAGGTATGTGATGGTGTCCTGCGCTGAGGCCAACATGGACCCCCAGAATAATGGAATGCCAAATCACACTACTGGCCAATGTCAGCCTTACCACAGGATATATACCCAAAGAGCAGTGTACAACAACAGTGGTCCATCACAACAAAGGTGTTGCCTGAATGGATACTCCAAACTACCACCCCAGGATCCTGACAAGCTTGTTCTGCACAGCTATGGAAAGGATCAGTATGTACCGCAGACAGAAGGCTAATGTGGACCCACTGATACTGGACCCTACACACTGTGGCTGTTGTAACTGCAGAACCGGCCCCTAAACATGTCTGACCCATTTGAAGCAGTCATTAAGGTCATTGATGAGGGCTATGTCATCCACACAGCGTAGCTGGACCGTGCACATGCTTCTAGACAATACCGTACGTGTTCAGTATGGATATGTTCACCAGCTTAAATATACACCCCTATGTCAGTAGAGGGGTTGCAAAGCAGACCAAGGACAGAACTGACATGGTCAGACATGCTGCATCCATGTCAGACTACAAAGCGGATATGAGTGGCATCCCACAAGGCCTGGCCTTGCCCCCCCCCCGTTCTGTATACATGTCCCATAGGTATAGGCCAACATGGAAGGACTGTGACTGAACATGTATGCAGAGGAGTACAAACAGCCCACCATATCCGACCCCCAGCTGACACAAGCAACCCACAAAAGGGCCACCTACAAACAGACAACTGTAGCCATAGCCATGTCAGCAAGCTAATTGCAGAACTGTGTATAGACAACCACCATAGATATACAGTAAGTGCCCACAAATTACCACACAGGTGTTAACCCATGAGGTACCTAACATGTAATGTGAGACCTGGGTACAAAAGGTGATAAATATCCTGCACTGGACAAACATGTGGCTGTAGTGTTCGCAGAAACATGTACCATATACCCACCCAAACATGAAGGCTGGCAGATGTAGATAAGGGGAACTCACTGTGGCTTTGCAGCCATCCTCCATCAGCATCACAACTGACTACAATAGCCCCTGTGGGATATACCCAGCAGACACCTCCATCAACTGTAAAGTCCACAACAGTACCCCACCAGGGGTAGCAAAGAGCATGAACAGATGCATGTGTTGCCTGAGTAAACAAACTGCAGCCCCACACACCGCCATCCTTCCCAGCTACAGGAAAGCTGTGCCTGATGTATGAAGCCATGTCCAACCTGGAATGAATGAACATGTTGCACCTTGTACAATCTGAATGGCAGTGAGCTATGCACATGAGAGACCTGAACCCCAGCACTGACATACATAGGACATGCTGTACAGAATGATCCATAACACAGAAGGCACCCCCACACTTCAGTAAATCCCTGGTACAGGTCAGCCAGAGAGCCACATATCGACACTCCTCAAGAGGCATCATGATGACTGTATGGGAGATGGTAGGCTACCCTTGGTATCACTGTTATGTCAGAGGTAGACGGAGGCACAGTATACCAACCATGACATATGTAATGGCAAACTCCAGTTACAATGTGTGTCGAAGGACAAACACACCCTGTGACTAGCATCAGAAATGGCCTACGGAACATCGCTAGTGTTTGCCACTGTCGACCCATGTTGTGGAATACACTAGCAATGTTGGACGAGCCTGGTGTAGGTAGTCCATATCTGAACATATTGCAACATGGTCATATGTGCACAACTGGCCCCTACAGAGTCTGTTGTGCTCACTATGAAGATGTCAAGCAGTCATAGGACTAAAGCCCAGGATACTGTTCACCACAGTGAAAGTACCAAACCAGTACACTATACGGTAATGTTAGGTCATTATGAAAGTATGTTGAGAACTGTCTGCAAAGTATCCCATGCAATTCCTGCAGGCACAGTATAATCCCTGTTGTGGCAGACACAAAGCAGTTGGCCAGTTAGTACACAACATGACACCCAACACACAATCATAAACGTGTGATATTGTTGAAGGTCACACACACCCAAATATGTGGTGGACTTCAGAGTGCAACATATGGAAAGCTCACACTCGGCATGCTCGCACACTTTGATAAATGAGGCATATGTCAGACAACATGCCATGGAAAGGCTGAACTGGGCATGCTCACACACTTAGGCCATATCTCCGTTTAGCAGTTGGCCACACATATCTGGTATTTGTACGTGTCAGTCCAGGAGCCAACCACAACACAGCAATCAGCCCAGTGCACACAGTAAATGACCACAGAGACATAAGTGATATAGTGGATCGCCGTCATATGCAAACATCTGCCACAGATACACAAGTTGGTCATAGGAACAGGGAATGCTATGGTAATAAAGACCTGCAAACAGTAGAACAGCACAACAAATATTGTGAATCCGACAACTGAACATATGGGTGTAGAGGTCAATACTAGGCTTCTTGCCCCAGGGAATGACAGCTCAGCCAGAGTGTGCTTGGCATCTGCATCCCCAGGATTATAGGCTACTGTGCCACTGTAAAGTAGGTCACAGAAGGCAACATGTGAGGCTAGTGAGCTGTGCCTCTGTCAAGCAGGGGCACCGTGGAGGTCTCAGGGATTGAATGTGCTAAGCCACAGCCATGTTGTCGGTGTGTGCTGTGAGAGGGTTGCTGAGGATCTCTGACAGTAGGTGTCCGTCAATAACAGACTGAGGGGAGCCCTATCTGCATTCTCTGGATGATTCCACTGTCAACACTGTGTTGTAATGAGTATGTGTGAATGAAGTGTCATGCTGGAACTGTCCACAGATGTCCTCCCTCTGTGGGCTACAGCTCTGCAATGTATTAGGTCACTCTGTCTGTTGAATGGCGCATATATGGCTGGTGTACAGCTGACAGGTGTCTTGTTGTGGAGCAGTCATGGGTAAATGTGGGATAGCATGACCAATGCAAACTGTACACATGCTCATAGGATGCAATTGTCAAGGATTATGCTGAGTGGCCAGTATAGTCACCAGCATGGGTCCTCTGAAGTCATCCACCACAGTCTACACAAGTGTAGAGTCTGCTTGTGCTAAACACAGTTTGTGTGCAGTGACAACCTTGCCTGGGGGTGGAGATGAGATATGGATGTCCAGAAAAAGGTAGGTATGGTCAGATATCAACAATGGTGGTCTACCACTGGTGTGGAACAGTGAGTACCCACGTTGCAGATGGGCAGGTGCAATATGTATTCACCCATGTGGCTGTGGTGTGTGGTTCTGCCATAGCACATTGACCCACAAATTGTAGTGGCTGTAGGGTAAAGTGGTAGAGGCCTGAATAGTTCTCACACACAATATGCCTGTACCTGATGTTAACAACTGGAATGGTGTATGTGAATACCTGCATATCCTGGCACTGTTCCCAGGGAAGCTAAGTGTGTGTCCTGGATGTGGGTGTGGTGTTCTGGACTGGTTGTGTTGAGTGTTACAGGTCCTCTGGTCCCAAAGCATGGTATAGAACATAACCTGCCAGTGCGATGTGCATATCTGACCCTGACGTAGGTGGCTGCAAATGCATATATATGATATCCCCCACCTGACAGGTAGTACTACATCTACATATCTCTGTAGAAATAAAGATGTCAGCACCCTAGAAATACTACAGATGCAGAACAGATGCCCAGTAATTTGGATAGTGCGCTCTGCTAATGCGTCTCCCTCAAGTTTCATAATATAGTTAAGTAGGGGTTCGAATTCTGCAAATGCTCAGTGTGTGTGTGTGTGTGTGTGTGTGTGTGTGTTTGGGTGAGTGGGGTTTGTGTGTGTGAAAGGCTGTAAGAGGGAAATGTCCCTTTTGGCAACTGGGAGAACACACTACAGGATGCACACTCCCCTTTCTAAACACAGATAATATCAGCACCCTATAAGTACAGCAGGAGAAGGGAAGCCTCCCAGTAATACGAATAGCGCGCTCTGCTAATGCGTCCATCTCGAGTGTCATAACATAGTTAGGTAGTGATTTGAATTCTGCAAATGGCAAGTGTGTGTGTTTGGATGAGGGGGGTTAGTGTGTGTGCAAATATGTGTAAGGGAAATGTCCCTTTTGGCAACTGGGAGAACACACTACAGGATGCACACTCCCCTTTCTAAACACAGATGATGTCAGCACCCTATAAGTACAGCAGGAGAAGGGGAGCGTCCCAGTAATGCGAATAGCGCGCTCTGCTAATGCGTCCGTCTCCAGTGTCATAACATAGTTAGGGAGTGGTTTGAATCCTGCAAATAGCAAGTGTGTTTGTTTGGATGAGGGGGGTTAGTGTGTGTGTGCAAATATGTGTGAGGGAAATGTCCCTTTTGGCAACTGGGAGAACACACTACAGGATGCACACTCCCCTTTCTAAACACAGATGATGTCAGCACCCTATAAGTACAGCAGGAGAAGGGAAGCCTCCCAGTAATGTGAATAGCGCACTCTGCTAATGCGTCTCTCCCGAGTATCGTAATGTAGTTAGGTAGGAGTTTGAAACATGTAAATGGCATGTGTGTGTGTTTGGATGTGGGGAGTTTGTGTGTGTGCATTTCCGTATGAAAAACATGTTAGTTTTGGCAATCAGGAGATCACACTACCTGATGCACATTACCCTTTCAAAATACTGATGTTGTCAGCACCCTATGAGTACAGCCAGAGAAGAGGAACTACCTAGTAAACCGAATAGTGCACTTTGCTAATGCGTCTCTCTCACGTGTCATGACTTAGTTAGGTAGGGGAATGAATCCTGCAAATGGCAAGTGTGTGTGTGGGGGTAGTAGGGTGTGTGTAAATGCAAATGTGAGAGAACAGATCCTTTTGGCAAATACTACAATACACCAGATGCTGCATACTCCTCCAGTAAACACAGGGGATGTCGCCACACTATCAGCACAGCCAAACAGGGCTAGTTGGCTAGTAATGCCAATAGTGTGCTCTGCTACTGTGTCTATTACCATTGTCAGAGTACAGATAGGTATGTTTTGGTAACCCACAACTGTCACGTGTGGTTGTGTCACACATTATGACCTTGTGTGGGTGTTTGTACATAACAATGCATGCCATTGCCTAAACCAGCAATGGCATTGCACACATGATGTATGTGTGTGACACATACACATAAATACCTGTGACCTGCAGTAGTTACCATGTCTGACACATGCCTCGAGTGGATAAATGGTATTTGCAATGTATACCAATATGACTGTGTCTTACTGTGTAGGGTCCACACGTGGTATGTCTCTATACAGTGTGGGTGTCTATGGTGAAAGACCTACAGCAGGGAATACACATCTGGTCTGGGCCATATAGTGTACATGTAGTCGATGTACAGGTGCTGCATGTTCCCACCTGTTGTGTTAGTGGTAACATTCCACTGCAATTCAGTGACCACATGCTGTGAACCCTTCAACTAGTGTGTTGTAGCTACAGTAATGATCACACACAATGTTTGGCTGGATGCAGTCCGGCCATATAAACGCAGTTCTTGAGACTGTCATATTGCCAGTGTTGTTATGGAGGAGAGGTGGTCTTCCTGTGTATGGGAGGGTTGTGTGTGCCAGGCTATGAACCAGATGGCAGTCCGACACACTGTTAGCTGCACATGAGTAGGCCCTGATGGGTTGTGCTGTGCCAACAACCTGGAGATGTGTGTATCTGTGTTACCTTGGGATACCACCCCCCCTATCCATGTGTGTTACATGTGTAGGGGACGACAGGCATGGTATGGGGCATAACCTGTCAGTGATGGGTAACACCTGCGAGCCATGAATCATGAATCTGGTACTGCACAGACATTGCAGTTCACCGTGCTGAGTGCAGTGTCTGGTGCATGCATCTTCCGGTGTACACTGCTGTTGTTGTGTAGCAGCACTGTTAGTGTCCTAACCTATGTGATACCCACGGAGGTGGCTACGTAAACCATGTCCTGCAGCATAAGGCAGTATGTGTGTACCAAGGAGCTTTGCCATTATACATCGGGCCATGGGTGTCACGTGCAAGATGACCCTTGCACATCATTGTGGCTTCCCTAGCATGTAAGCACACGTTGACAGCCAGTGGATACCCTATGAATGACAGTGGAGACTGAGCATAATGTAGACATACAACACCCTTCCCACATATAGTGGTAGAATACCTGGTGAGGGTATGTTGGCAACCAACATCAGGCTCATACTGGCCTGTGCCACATGCTGAGAGATCCATTCTATGTTCCCTATCATGTAGTCCAGGGAGGTATGTCTCAGGCAGCCATACTGGCATGGTCAATGAGTGAGTCATATGTGTCCATGCCTCTGACTGACCTGTATGCATGTGTGCTGTGGTGGACCATAGTGCCCCTGAGGCATATCACTGTGACCTTCACCAGATACAGCCTGTTGAGCGGGACCACAGTGCAGCACACAAGACAGGTACCTGACACGTCTGTAGCAGGTGTGTTGTGTAGCCCTACAGGCTGTGAGTGTGTGGCACAGGGGATGTGCATGCCATGTGTGGCATGTGCTCTGTTCCGATGTAACATATGCCTGTGTGCCAGCTGCGGAGGTGTGTGATGCTCAGGCAGGCTGCTATTCTGAGTCCCCACATATGCCCCAGTGTGTTCAGCATGCTGTAAGTGCATGTCAATGTCTGACTTGTATTGTAGTCACTGTAATATATTTTATTTATTTATTTATTTATCCTACATTTGTTGACTGGGATAGTCCGACTGGATGCATGTCCATTTCCAGGGGAGGCTCGTGGAGACAAGCTACGAGGGTAGCAGATACAGCATTACATAATACTAGCATTACATATTACAAACAGATTATTTACAGAGATTACATAAGTAAGCAAGTCAAACATGTTCCACAGGTTAATGTTAGTCCTGAGCACAAGTCAGGATTAAATTAAAATTACACAGTAAAGTGGTTCACAGATTTTACACATTCGAGTTAGCCAGGCTTGATACATTGACATAGCCAGTTAAGTGACAAATGTTGTTTGAGTCTACTGTTAAATTGACCTAAGGTGGACAGTAGGGTAATATCAGCTGGAAGTGAGTTCCAGGATCTACTTACAGGGTTTGCAAAGAGAGAATTACCGGCTGTGTTATTAAACTTGCTAATCTGAAGTAGTAATTTGTTAGAGGATCGAAGCGGTCTAGGATTGTTATAGGGGGTGATAATATTAAGTGCAGGAGTATTGTCTGGATTATAGAGGATTTTATAGGCCATAATCAGTTGGTTATACTGTATTAGGCTGGGTATTGCAAGCCAAGCAAGCTGATTTAGATTGATGCAATGATGTGTCCTAAAAGGCAGCCCAGTGGCAAACCTGGCAATGTGGTTGTAGCAAATTGAGTGTTTGTTAAGGACAGTCTTGTTCATATTCGAGAGTAGAGGGGATGCATACAGAAGGGTTGAAACAAGGTGTGAGCGAGCTATGGCACCTTTAGCTGGAGGGGCTAGGAAGGCTTTAACTCTGTAAAGTGACCCTAGTTTTCTATTGCTGGCTTTGATAATCTGGTTAACATGTAGGTCACATTTGAGATTATTGTCTATGATGACACCTAATAGTTTCGGAGATGGGTCAGGGGAGATTATTGTGCCATCAATTGATGTTATGGTAACGGTGAAAGCGGTAGACCTACGTGTTGGTGAAATAACAGCAGTTTAGTTTATTTGGGATTTAGGATCAGATGATGTTCAGAAAGCCAGTTTTCTATTCTATTAAAGGTGGTCTGGGTAGCTGACCATAACTCTACTGGAGATGTGGCTGAGCAGATCAGAGTAGAGTCTTCAGCATATTTGATACAGCTGACTTTTGGGATGACAGTATAAAGGTCGTTAATGAAGATGGAGAACAGCAAGGGCCCTAGTATAGAGCCTTGTGGTACTCTGAGGGTGTTAGGTAGAAGGTTAGAGAGTTTGTTCTGCCAGAGGCCAGCCTGCTGTCGACCATGCAGGTAGGATTGAAACCATTGGAAGGCTCCAGTATCTAGACAGTGTTTGCAGGGTGTGGAGTACAAGTTGGTGATCAACCATATCGTATGCCTTGGAAAGATCCAAAAAGAGGGCTGAGGATATATAATTAGTGTTGCAAGTATGGTTTATGGTGTTAGTAAAGGCTAGGAGGCCTGAAGTAGTGCTGTGATGAGGACGTAAGCCATGCTGAGTGTCTGCCATAATGCGATTTTGGATTAGGTGGTGCATGAATTGTCTATGACGAATGTTTCCATAATCTTTGCAAGTGGAGAGAGTATAGCTATTAGCCTATAATTGGAGAATTCAGTAGAGCTGCCTCCTTTGTGAAGTGGGATTACATATGACATTTTCCAGATGGTGGGAAAGTTAGATTCTACCATGGTTCCTTTGATTACCTTTGAGACGGGGTAAGCAATAGCATCATCTGGTTTTGATAGGTACTCGGCAGGGAGTTGATCAGCAGAAAGTGTAGTGGGTTTCACTGTTTCAATCAAGGTACGGAGAAGTGAAGTGGTGACTGGTTGGCAGCTGAATGCAAGTAGTTTTCTAGGGGTGCTACTTTCAGGACCAGGGGAGCTAGGAGGTAGATGGCTAGCTAGGGCCTGAAATGTCTCAGTAAAGAACTGGTCAAAACTATCAGGAACATCTTCAGGGGTATTATCAATAGTAGCAGCAGGGATTGGGGTTGACGTTTGTCCAGGATGTAGTATATATGACATGCCACCTGACAGGTTATGGCATTACTGGGTTCAGAGAGACCAGTCCCCAGATTGGCTGTGTGGTGGCATCTCACACATGTGTTGTACGTTCCTGGCCAAGGGTGATGGCTGACTGCGTACATGTGGCAGCTGTGACATTAACACATGACTCACATAAACCACAACTGGACCATAGAGGTGATTCACAGGTTACCTTTGCACATGCTACCCTAGTAGTGTGATTGCCATGGTGAGTACCAACACATAGGGCCAGTGGGGAACAACATACTGAAGGTGTGTATGTGTGGGTGTACCGCTACTGTTTCATAGCACTGACATATATGACTGCACACGTGGGTAAATGCCAGGTAAGATGTGTGCAATGTGTCACAGGCAACGTACATGCGTACAGGACAGACAGTGACGTTCTGTCATGTGTAAAGTTGACATACGTATGCAGATGCCACTAGAAGTCTACAGAAGCACTGTAACTCTGCATTGCAGGTGTAAGCAGTGTTCCAGGGAACCCCAAGCGAACATGCATACAAACAAAGCTACAGTAAAGAGGGCTGGAAGTAGTGCATTATACAACAAAGAAGGGGTAACAATAACAGTAAGTAACAATGCAAATATGTAGGCACTATCAACATGTACCCAGGAATACACATTGCAGATGCTCATGGTAGAACTGATATTATGTCATACTTATTTGTGAGTTGGATTACATTGGTACTGCACACATATCTACATGCGCGAACATCCGCATGGCATAGTCGTTGTGGGCAACTTGACACCATTACTGTATATGTCCACCATTGCATATCACTACTTGTGTTAGCTTTCCCCCTGTGCTACCCATGTATGCGGCTATCTGTTGACAACCTTACCACCGGCATGCAATTATGTGCAGCTGTTATGCTTTGGTATGTACTATGGGTGCAGATAACAATTCAGGACATTCATACAGTTACTGCAGCAGGCATGATGGGATAAACACACAGTCATAGCAGCACACTGTACAGTTACCAACATGATACTACTAATACACTTCTATGTAGTCACCCTGTGCATCAGCAACGTGTTTACCTGTACCCGCAATGATGTTGGAGATTGCAGGAGGTGGCACAGTGTCATCATATGCACAGGGTGGGGATTAGGTATGCCTGAGTCAGCCACTGATACCACCAATTGACATGTGTGTGTATGTGTGTTGGTGAGGGGCTGCAGTACAAGGTGGGGCAGTGTTGGTGCAGTGTGTGCATGTATGTGGTCACCCTAGGTGTTAACATTTCGCATGTGTGTATGCATGCACACAGTTCCACCTCATGGCTGCCATATACAGGGGTTTGTAGACAGCCACAGACTGCACCTGGCAGGCCATACAGATCAGTGTCTGTGTGCACAGACATGGTACCTGTGCCTGGCAGGGGTGCTATGGACCGTATCCAGTACTAAGCCAGACTGGGCACTGTCATCAGAAGCGGGAGTGTGTTGACTGGACACAACTGTTGGGACTGTCCAGAGCCACGTGCACGTGGTCTCCTGGGGCGTTCCGATGACAGCACAGACCCAGCATTGCTGGGGATGCTGCTGGCACTATGGGGGCATGCGCGAGCCTGTTGTCGTCTGCGCTGACTGCCAGCTGCTGCTGCTGCTGGCATATGGCCACGTCGATGCCGCAAACGCCCACCATTGCCCTGGCTCATGGACATCTGGTTGTGGAACTACTGTAATATGTCCCCACAATGTCTGTCTATGACATCGGTGAAGTTACGGATAGCATCCGCGATGTCACGCATACTGTCTGTCATGGCTGTGCGACATGCTCTCAGCTCCCTCAGACCCTGTCTGGTGTAGCTTTCCATACGTGACTGTGCCTGCATGACAGTCCAAAACATAGCTGAGGTTGACAGACCTCTTTGGGCATGATGGTCAGAGGCAGTACGCCCACGGATGCTCCCACGAGAACCCATGGGCAACTGTCTGTGTGGTACCATCGGAGGACCCTGCCCATGGCTGCTGTGTGGGGATGCATGTGCCACAGGTACCACATTACACTGGTCTATGCCCACTGTATTCTGTCCATCACCTAGGGACAATGGTGACAAAGGATGTACAGGCAGGATGACTGTGCGCAATGATGGGGTTGACAGCTGTGTACTGTCAATTGGCTGACCAATGGCAGACCCTAACAAACCTTCCTGTACCAGTACACAAATATCATCATTACCAGTAGCCGTGGCACAGGATTCAGGTTCCCTGCTGCAGGTCACCAGAGCAGCCCCAGAACCTGTGGGAGGAAGACAGGAAACACAATTTACAGTCTCCAGACATTGTTACCAGTGATGCACTTATACACACATGCACACATGCACACATGGACACATGCACACATGCACACATGGACACAGGCACACATGCAGACATGCACACGTGGACACATGCACACAGGCACACATGCACACATGCACACATGCACACAGGCACACATGCACACATGCAGACATGCACACGTGGACACATGCACACATGGACACATGCACACATGCACACGTGGACACATGCACACATGGGCACATGCACACATGCACACATGCACATGTGGTCACATGCACACATGGGCACATGCACACATGCACACATGCAAATGTGGTCACGTGTACACATGCACACATGCACACGTGGACAAAGGCACACATGCACACATGCACACGTGGACACAGGCACACATGCACACATGCACATGTGGACACAGGCACACATGCACACCCCACAGTAAACACACAGAGCACTACTGAGGTACACTACTGTTACTAGCATTATCAGGACTATTATAGTTTATGTTAAACACACTCACCAGCATGGATGGCCTGCCTTGCTGTAACCCTGGAGGGACCTGCAGAAATGATGTGATTAATGTCAGTGGGCACAACTGTGCCATTGATATTGCATATGATACAGTCTACAGAACAGTCATTGTACATATGGCATATTACCTGCATGCTCCATGTCGTGCTGTTGTGTGGAACCAGCCTCCATCATAATGCAGGTGTACTGCTGTTGGTGTTCCGGGGCTGGAGCCACAACACTTAGGAGTAGCCCCTCCAGTCTGGTGAGGGGGGGATGTGTGGCCACCCCACCTCCTGTGGCAACCTGTTGCCTGTGGATACCTGATGCACGCTGACGGACACTTCGGATTAAATCATTGCAGTGATGTCATACCTGCTCATATGTCCTGTTATGCATGCCAATGTCATTTACCCTACGGACAAGGTCTTGCCACAGTGCGGCCCTCTCCTGCTGATTCTGACTGGTGCAGGAAAACAGGATGTCATTCTTCCGCACTAGGCTCTGGTGGATCTCCTCATCTTCTGACATAGAGTAGGCGGGGTTACGCTGTCGCGCCATCTCCCTGGAAGAGAACACAAACAGGATATCAGCAGACCATGTCAGCAATATATGGCACACATACTATACATGATACTCATGTGTAGTGATATACTACTACTCCCATATGTTGCATGTGTGTGTGTCGTGGTGCATACACAGGTACATGGCCAGATATCAGTGCTCAGCCAACACCTGTGCAACAATACCTGCCACATTCCACACAACATAGTAGCATGCCCCATCGGTCAGCACGCAGTGACAGGTGCAATGCACAACCTCACTCTGGGGGTTCATCCCAATGTACTGTATGTGGGACACCATCCACTACTGTGATGTGGACAGAAGTTACTCGGCCTGGATATACATATCCCACTACCACCACCAGCACAGTAGACTACTTTGATATGTATGTGATTAGACAGTTATTCACTTGCTGGGACTGAGATGGTATCCATGCAGCACACTGGGCCAGTGGAAGCCACAAGCCACACTGCTGACCCCTTTGCAGATGCTTACCACGGACATGCCACAGATTGCATGAAACTAGCACACACATTTCTAACCCAGACCCTATGCACAAAGGTTAAGCATCCTGTCCGGTGGACCCCAGACAGAGGCAGATTGTATAACAATAGCAGGAGGCTAATGCAGGACAGAGCACATTCACATTAAGGGAAGGCATCTGTGGTCAGCACTGGTAGTATGCTACGGTCCGTCATAACAACGGCCATGGCCTACTCTGGGAGGGAAATGGACACAAACACTGTGGATGACCACAAGGCCTTCTTCAGTTATGTTACACATATGGACCACATGCCTCAGATATGCTCTGTGTTAATACACACATACTTAACATTCACCAAACACACGGATATTGGCAACAATCTTGCAGACATGTTCGGTGCACGTATCCCCCCTCCTTCTCCCCCACCAGTTGAAATATTTATCACAGCTGGATGTAACCCCCCTATCATCTCACATGTCCAGGTGAGGGCCACCCTCAGCAGAGAAGAACACACAGCATCACTGTGACCTTGTGGTATCCCTGGATGTGTGCTACCGGCACTCCGAGAGGACATACAACCGCATATAACACTGATAATTTATCTTGGCCGTACTACAGGATTTGTACCTGGACAGTGGCATACAGCAACAGTGGTCCCACACCACTAAGGGGGCACCTCGACTGACCCTGGGAATTACCACATTATATGCATAACGGGCCTGGTCTGCTAAGCTATGGAATTATGCAGTATGGGATGCATATGCAGTGATATCGGGTACCTGCAGACACTTGTTCCCAGCCAGTGTGCCTTTGGGATGGGCTGATCCTGCCTTTTGAACCTGGCTGACCTTTCAAAGCAGTCACTACAGCCATTGCTGGGCCAACGCACAGACAACTGGTGCCAGGATCATGACCTAAGACTGATTGACATGTAATTTATGGTCATCCCCTTTTGGTGGAACTATGTACACACAACATATCACATGGACATACCTATGGATACAGACCTATGACACATTTGGAGGGTTCACAGTATGCACACTATTAACCTGCTACTTTGTATTACCTGTGTTTGTCGCAGCTGGTTGCGTTACCACTGCTTCTGCTTGCTGCTGCTACTGTCAGTGCTGACAGCTTCGGGTGACAGAGTCACAGTGTATAATTCTTTTTTTTTTTTTTGCTCTCTCTCTCTCTCTCTCTCTCTCACTTCTCGCTCTCCCTCTGTCTGCTTACAGACAATGCAATGAATGTATTGCATGTGGGGAGTGTTAGCACTGGATGCTTTTGTAGGTATCTGCGTAGGTCCATGTGATGGCCTCTGCACCAATTGTAAGCCAGCATTTGCTAATTGCATACAGCCAGTTGTGTACTGATTGCAGTTCTCACTGTGATTTCAGGTCAGTGCTATAAAAGGGTATGTGGGATAGGCGTTGCCCTTTCAGATTGTGAGGGTGGGGACCATGCTGGTATGCTGTGGACAGTGTTCTGTGAATGTAAAGGTTAGTATCTCTCTCATGATTCAGGCTGTGTTGTATATTCACATTTCTCCATTCATCTCTCATGTTCCCTGTAGCAAGTGTGTATGCACAATGACTCCTACAACTATATATAGATATATATTTATATATATATATATATATATATATATATATATATATATATATATATATATATGTACATATACATACATTTATATATGTACTTTAACTGACCTTATTATCTACAAGCTACCAACTAGCATGGCTGTTTCTGTTCACACACTACTATTATGGAAATCCAGTAGTTTTGACAGTAATTTTAAATGACATGCTTTGTGTACTACACATCCTATATTCCCTTTACATTCATCCCTACTATTACATGTTATATTTATTTTAGCACGATGCTTTTGTATAAGAGTCATGGCTTAGTGGTAGGTCATACAGACTAGTATTTCCAAGGTCCTGGGTTCGGGACTGACAGTGGGATTTTATTTTGCTTTTGAACTGAGTACAGGACCTGTCGATCAAAGTGACTAAGGCACTTTTAAGCAGTTGTAACTGGGTTAGCGCTGGTTTGTGCGGCGCTCACGCCTGCGCACTGGCGGTTAGCTCCGCGCACACACGCACACACCCGCTTACAACCGCTTAACGGTGCTTACTCTGACACACACCCGCGCTATTTTCTTTGAAAGAAAAGAAAATGGGGAGACAGGAAAGTGGTGAAAAAGGGGTCATAAAGAGGGTAAGACAGTAGGGAAACAAGCTTGGGATGTGCAGGAGGGATGTAGGTAAGGCCCATAGCTGCCCATTTCTTCATCAGGAACAGCTGTGCATATGTATGTAATTTGGTGTGACATTTGAAACCTTCCACCCCTGAGAGAGATGTCAGGACAACAATAATACTTGTTGTACAGCTAATTGTAATTGATAGATTCCATGTCCAGCAGACATGTGTGCGGAATGGGCAGCTATGTATGGGGCGTAATTTTTTTGTGGGTACAGAGTGCCCTTTTTTCTTTTTTTTTTCAGCTGAGAGTGGTATGTCAGGTGAAGGAAGTCGGTACAGCTGGGGAGGTAGGTTGGGTAGGTAAACAGACATGACAAACAAGACGCATACAGGGGCGGTATATGACACATGTGGGGGGGTTACACAATTGACAGGGACGGAGGTTTGGATATCCAGAGCCCATAAGCCCACAGATGGCAACAGTGGAACTGATATCCCCACCCATAGGCAGTTGCCACTGTTCCTTCACTGCCCAGGACGGGGCTGTGCTGGGGGCTGTGTATGCCGGGCAACAGGCATGCCCGTTAGTTGCGCCACCCGTGCCTCGAGCTGGCGTAGGGGCTCGAGAACAGAGTCTCGAATCTCCCTACGCACCACAGTCCAGATGCTACTGTGAGTGGTGGTTCTCCTCCGGCCACACTTGCAGAGGGGAGGCAAGCCCCATCCCCTGCAGCGCTTCCACCCGCAGGTGGCACAGGGCCACCGGAGGAGGGTCCGGACTCGGCACTAGTGCCAGGTGCACTCGCCAGCTGAGGTGGGAGAGGTGGGTCCGCTGGAACCCGCCTTCCCTGTCATCCTATGTTTTGCATTATGTCATGACAGTTTGGGTTAGTGACATATAATACCATTCACAATTAGTTGTAACAGCATGCATTAGTATTCCCATTAACCAAACACCCAGATATTCACACCATTGAACAGCGTGCATAACACATGCATAATTTGAACAGAAATACACAGTCCAACAACATGCAGGGTTAATTGATGGCAACAGGCCATCAGGTGTAGATGTATGAACAGGGCAGATGCATCAAGGGACATGCAAATATATATGACCCAACAGGACAAATTTCCAGGGGTGTTAATTGTGATTGCACATACCATTTTCACATGGAATGGGTTATATTTGGTTATAGGGTGGGGTAAAGAAAATAATATTAACACCTTTGAATAACAATACCTATGCTGTACATTTCTAATCGCTACAGTTATATACACACTACTGTTCTAACTACAGTTTCCTATATGATAACTATTTCAACTTGGTGATAGGACTGTTACTGCAACATCAATATACATTTTATTGTTCTTCATACACATTAATATCTAGCTTTGTTCAGCTACATCATCCTGCTACATTTGCTTTATATAGCTGTAGACAAGTGTGGATGTTTGGTATATCAGACAATCATCCTATCTGCATATTGCAGACTGAGAGCAACATATCCAGATTTTGGGATACACATTCCAGATGCAGCAACACTTTGAACAGATTTTGCTGTTTGGTTTTGAATGTCACATGCATTTCATTCTGTCTTGACTGCAGTATACTTTATTCAGGGGTTATTACTACTGTATTGCTGGATTCATGACACTTTCTCACACTCTCTTACTTGCTTTCAGTTTACTATTCAGGATGGTACTTACTTCTAGGCTTTATTAACATGTTTTACCTGTAGTTATTACAACCCTTTCCAGCAGTCTCACTTCTGTCATGTTTCAGTATTTCAACAGGGATATATTTCACACATGTGATTTCATCATCTTCTGCAGCTATACTTTTCAGCCTGCTACAGGTTGTGTACTATTTTCTTACAGGTAGGACAATTTTATTTCAGAATATGTGTCAGACAGTTTCATTTTTTGGTTTAACTTACAGGCTGAAACACACGTTGGTAATCAAGCAATACTTGCAGACACTTTCACACTGTTACTTGCACATTTTATTCTTTACTGACTACACTGCACTCTTTTGCTGACTGTCATACTTTTATATTTCTTTACAGTTACTGGTAGTGGATTACTGACCTGCCTGGTGGCGCAACCGCACCAGCCTATCGCCATAGGCTCTGCGGTTCGCAGAACGGACACCTACAGCTATAATATAAATGAAGTAATATTGGAATACACATCTCCATAATATCAGCTAGTTTAATTTCTTACATACATAATTAAATGTAACTTACTCAGTAGTGGGGCATTGGGTGTTTGCCGGGCCTCCTGGATCCAAAGGTTCAGTTGGTCCTGCTTGCGTCTCTTCAGGTCCGCATGGGGGTGACGGACAAGCTCACCAGTCCTTGGAATCCCTGTGGCACTGGTGAGATCATGAGCCAACCGGTCCCACGCCTCGGCCCTGTATGCTCCCCAGAGGACCTGGCCCTGCATGAGTTGGGCCTCATGATTATGGACTAGGAGCCAGACCATGTACCTGGACTCCTCAACACCCCACCTCTGTGCTCGAAAGCAACTACCCTCTCCTACTCCTGTCATTCTGCCTGCAGGTCAGTTCTACAATCGTTTATGCTGTGTATTCCCGCGTATGGGGCTTATATTGTCCGTTTTTCCCGCACATATCTGTGATTGGCCATTTTGGAATTGTATCAACTTCAGTAAACCTGCATTGTCATGCTCCAGTTTGTATTCATTCCTATATATTAGCTATTATTGCATTTAAAGGTACTGCTGTCATGGCTTAGTGGTTCTGTACCTTGACTATGGTGTATAGTATCCGGGGTTCGATCCTGGCCCCTGCTTTTTATTTTTCATGACTGTCTAGACATGCTGAGCGGTGTGTCTGTGTAAAGGCAGTTTTGATACGGCTTGCTCAACGTTGCCTGTCGGTTAGCTTGTACACTGGTTTAAGCCTCATTTGGATATCAGCACGCATATTACGCTCAGCTCAGGTAGGGGCACATAGATTTAGCATGTTAAACCACTGCTCAGCTACGGGCACTCATTTTGCACCAGTTAAACCACTGCTCATCTACGGGCAGATACACTCACCCTGTTAAACTGTAGCTCAGCTATGGGCACATCTGGCATTTTTTATTCTTTTGTTCCCTCACATTTCTTCAATATAAATGGGCTATTTCATTACATTTTACATAAATTGTGGTTTTATGTGTACATATTTGTCAGGGACTTGTTTCCTGCTTATTTTGCTAATAAAAAAAAATGGTGTGGTGGGGGCTCGAACCATGAATGCCTGCTCTTCAGCCAACATCTCTACCACTACACTATTGCTTCCTGGCTTATTTTGCATATTTAGTTCTTATATGCTTTCACACTGACTGCTAACTGTAGCTGCGCTACGGGCACACCCGCGCAAACGAGCGCACTCACGGTTAAACATTTTTACAATTTAAAAGAAATATATAACATGTTTATTTATATGTTTTCTGTTCATAGTCTGTAGAGGCAAGTGTTGTGTTGTGTTTATTCATATTTCTGTGGACTCTGTCATGGGTATTTACTTTGGGCACTTTTCCTCTTCTGGGGGTGTGTCCGCTTACAGGGCTCGGCCTATGGACACGCCCCCTACTGTCTTACACTGACCGTGTTGGCCTTAAGTGTGATTCAGCATGCTCTCATGAATATGCTGACATCACTCCGTTTAACTGCAGCCTCTGTGTATGAGTTATAACTCTTACACGGAGGCTTCGTGAATCCTGCCCACTGTCTCCTCAATTCAATAGAATCTTTTCAGAGACCCGTTTCATAACTTATACAAGCTGAAGAACCAGACAATGCTGCACAAGTAAATATACTTTTATCAGTATACTCTAGAGACTCAATGATTCTGCCAGGTTTTATTTTTTTCTCAAAATGTATTGCAGTTTTCCCATCAAATGTGTCCTCATAGGAAAAAATAGGTGTTCAGTTACAAAATGCATGACTTTACTTACCACAAGGAAAAATGTTGAAAACAATTTCAGTGAACATGGAGTTTACTCTTTTCTCCAATATTGTGCAACTGTATAGTAACTTTAAATAAATTGGGGGATTGGGTCATCCCCACCTCGGACATGCAGGAAGGCTTACTCTTCAGTTAAAAAAAGAAAACAAAATCTCTCTCTGTGTGTGTGTGTGTGTGTGTGTGTGTGTGTGTGTGTGTGTGTGTGTGTGTGTGTGTGTGGAATCAGTTTAGAAGCTCGAAATACTGAAATATCTAAATTGAGTATTTCGAGACCATAAAGTGGAATCCTGAAAACAACAAAACCTTAAAAGCACAAAATTCAAAACCTCGCACACCGGAGATTTTAAATTAGCGCTTCCGGTGTTTTGCTGTGGTTATGGATTCAAGTAAGTGTATATTTGTTAAGGGTTTTGGGTAGGGGCTGTGGTGTGTGTTAGTGTGTTTTGTTGCTGTGATGTGTGTGTGCGAGGAGAATGTAGCTTGTGTGATGGTGTTTAGCATGGGTTTGTATGTAGTGCAACCTCTGAGTTAGAATATTTAAGTAGGGGGGATGTGGGGGGCACAGCCCCCACATGGGGGGGTGCAAGGGGGCTTCCTCCCCTGCTTTTATGTAGTAGAGAGGTTGTATTTGTGTGTGGGAAGGAAGGTGTGTGTGCATGGAGTAGAAGTCCTAATTTAAAATGTCTGGTGTGTGTGAGATTTTGAATTTCGTGCTTCTGAGTTTTTGTTGTTTTCAGGATTTGACTTTATAGCCTCGAAATACTAAATTTCAATATTTCAGTATTTCGAGGATATAAAATGAATATATATATATATATAGATATATATATATATATATATATATATATATATATATATATATATATATATATATATATATATAATTATTTTAGATTCACTGGAAGCATTTTTAGTGTATTTTTTCATGTTTAGTGGAGTTGTAGTAAAGGTCCTCATAGTACCATCAAAAACCCATCCTCATTTAGGCTGTTGTTTGAAGAACTGCATATAGAAGGTGACAAATCTCTCAATAATGGATGTTCAATGAAGGAATGAAAGATACTATAATAATCGTTAAATTTCATTAAAATTTCTTCCACTGACTTGTTAGGTGCATGTGCCTGGAGAGTCTTAGATCTGGCCACCATTCTGTCTGCCTGCTGCTAATGCAGACATAGGCCTAAGGTATACTGAAATGCCAGAGGATTGTCAATGTAATTCAGCAATGATGTTAGGACACTAAAATCAACTATTTTTAATTGCTTTGACTTCCTTCTCTGCCTTTCTGCAACTCCATTGGCCGTTCTACAGTTATAACTTTAGGGCAATCATATTGTCCAACAAAATTATTGGGTTCCTATATGAGTACTACCATCAATCATTCTTATTAGCCCTAATCTTTTCTCTGAACAAGGCTTTACCAGTACCACCTCATTTATGCATGTTAAATCCCTCTGTATTTACCTGTAAATGTAATAAAGTTACCCCAGGCAGTATCTGCAACAGTAGACCTCACAGTCGTATGCATTCACCCTAGAGCCTCAAAGTAAATGCAAGTCTTTTCCCATGTATATAATCATGGTCTGATATAACAATCAAGAAAGTTTTTAGAGACTAAATCATATAACTGTTTCCATTTGTAATAACAGATTTAGCAACAATACATAAACAGTGAGAACTATGTTGGGTAGGGGATACCAGGTATATACGTCTATCTGTATGTTTGGACTGTTATGCATAACAAATAAAAGTCATAGGTCCATAGATGTATGCTAGGCTAACAACCCCTAGGGCCATTATATGCCTAGCAGTACAACCTAAATGTGACAGACAAATTTGATTTATATTAGATTTATGGGGGTGATTTACTGAATCTCTCTGCCCATCAGAGATGTACCAGCCAGACCAGGGGTGAATTTCCGATTACCCATCCGTTGGTCCAAGTTGCCTTTAAATAGGGATAGGGAGGAACTCTGCTTCACATGGATAGGGAGGAGCCTGTTCCAGAGAATGAGAATTCTCTGAGAAACATGTCTGTCTCTCCATCATATCCTGTTTATGTCACAAGCAAAATGTGTGTCTTTTAATCTAGTAGTTTTGATGCTCTTTGTTTTGCAGATGTGCAAAAGGCTCAACAAAGCAAGGTCCAGGGAAGCCTTATATGCAATGCAAAGATCACCCCTCAGAAGTCTGTATGATACAGAGTAAAGAGACACGGCTTTGAGCTGATCAGCACATAATGTTGTGTTTGCTCGCTGTGTTCTTTCTGTAAGGAATCTTTGTGGGCATTCCAGTTCCTGCATGTGTCTGGTCAGGTACATACCAAAGAGGGCATTATACTCTATGATGGCTCTGATGAGAGACAAGTAGAGTGGTACGCTGACCCCTCTGGGCCTAGATGCCATGCCATTGCTTATGAGTTAAGCAACATAGAAGAATTTTCTTACTACCTTGGACACATTTGGTCAAAGGCTAGGTTACTATCCACATGAGTTCCCAGATCCCTGACTAGTGAATCAACTTTGAAGGTGTTTTATTGATGACATAGTTATCCAGTGTAGGAAACTTACCAAATGTTACAATATTGTTATTGAGTTTTAAGCCATGGCTTTGGCACCAAACATCTGTCTGTATTAGACTTTCTTGAAGGGTGTTCCCATCTTGGGGGCGTGGGGGGGTTCAATGACTGCTCCCACTTTGCTGTCATCTGCAAACCTGGTTAGCTAGAGACCTCTAACATTGGCTTTGACATCAGAGAAGTAGATTGCAAAGAGGACTGGGCCAAGCACACAGTCCTGGGGGACTCCATTGGTGACTGACATCTTTGTGGAGGTGGTCTCATTGATTCTAACCTTATGAGTCCTATCAGGGAGCCATATAGTTATCTAGTGTGTTGCAAAGGAGTTCATACCTACTTCCATAAGTTTGTTGAAAATGCCTGAGTGGGGTATTGTATTAAATACCTTAGCCAAATCTAGGTAGGCAGTATACACCATCCTCTGCTCATGCAATGGCTTAAGGAACTTTACAAAGAAGTCCACCAGATTCAGTAAGCATGACCTTCCTTTGACAAAGCCAAACTGGTATGATTCCAGTGTCTGGAGGTCTCCTATGTCCTTTCTAATAACTTGTATGATAATTTTTTCCATGGTTTTGCAACTAAGACTAGTCAGTCTAATAGGATTGTAGTTTCCAGGAACTGCTGAAAGTACTCCCTTATGAAGAGGGAGTAGCCATCACAGTCCTCCATTCATCTGGCAAAAATCATGTTTTAAGACTACATAGTTAAATAGTGACTACAAGGCTCCTGATAATTCATATTTTAGACTATTCAGGAGGTATTCTGAGATGTTAGCTGGGCCCTCTGAGGCTGTGTCCTTCGCTGTAGTGAATGCAGCCAGTGTATGCTCCCTAGTTATAGTTGCAGGTGTTATGTTTGAGGGTATTTTTGGGGAGATTGTTGAGGTGAGAGGAGAGTAAAGTTAGAACCAAATGTGTCCGCTAATAGGTCAAGTATATTGCTAGGCTTAGTGAATGTGGTACCTTTAAATACTAGCTTAGCACATTGCTGTGTGCTGCCCTTGAGATTTTTGACACAGCTGTAGAAAGCCTTATGATTATCTTTCACCTAGGACGATATCTTAACCTCAAAGTTGGCTTTGTTTGACCTAATTTGCCCTCTTAGTTGCTTATTTACTTTGAAGTGAGGGTTATTCTCTTTATAGGAATTACCCTTACTGATGTTTGTAATTTTTTTCCCTTTTGTTGTATATCCTGTTTAATTTGAGATATCACCAGGGTGTTTTTTTTCTGATGCTAGCCCTAGGCTTATTTCTGGAAGGTGCAGAAGATTCTATGTAGCCATTGACATAGTTGTACAGAGTTTCTGAGAACAATTCAACAGATACAAGCATGCAAAATTTGAAGGTAATATTACTCAATGCTAGAAGTCTAAACCTCAAAATGCACTCCTAAAAATGGAGAACATCGATATCTGTACAGTAACTGAGACCTGGTTCAAGGCTCCAGAGAGCACCCCTGCAATACCAGGCTAAAACTTTTACCACACTTTTCAGCCATCAAACTAAGACAGAAATACTAAAGGTGGAGGAGTGTCCATATTCACCAAGGATATTCACACCTCCAGGCCAGTTGCCCAACACAATGCATCTGAAATTCTCCAGGTGCAACTCACATTAGGTAAGACTACAATCCAAATTGTAGCTTGCCATAGATCCCCCACCATGCCCCAAGATTCTCACTACACCTTTCTAAACATACTGGAAAATATTAAGATACAACCAGACACCCTAATACTGGGTGATTTCAACTCCCTGCCATTAAATGGGAAAACTACTCGGGTACCAACACCTTTTCCCAACAGTTCTTGGAATTCATAAATTCCAATGCCCTGGATCAACTAATCCATTGTCCTGCCAAGGGCTCCAATATCCTAGACCTGGTCATTACCAACATGGGAGATAGATGCTCCATACCAGTGGTCACCCACTCATTGGTCAGGTCTGACCATAAGCTAATCAACCTTGACATCCACATCCCACCCAAACACCCCAGTAAGGAAACCTCTGTAAAAAACTTCTCCAAAGCCAACTTCATGCTACTCAAGTCAGAAGTGACAAACTTCATGACAACCATGCAGACGGGAGCTGAAAGTTTGAATGCTGAATCCTACACTAAGGCAGCGTATGAGCACATCCTCTTGTGCATGAATCGTGCCATCCCAAATAGAACCAAGACACTCTCCTCCAAAAAAGGGAAGCCAATCTGGTGGTCCCCTGCCATAAACAAGCTATACAACAGCAGGAAGAAGTTGTTGCAGAAAAGAAGAAAATCCTAGGGTACAAAAAACTCCCTTACCAGCCTCAGTAAGAAGCTGAGATCCCTCACAAAGTCCTCCAAAGCAAGTTACGAAATTAAAATTGATAAAGATTTCAAAGACAACCACAAGGCATTCTATAGTTATGTCAAGAATCTAAATGGCAATGCTCAGATCTGCTCTGAGCTACAACAGAAAGGCATTAAATATACTGATCCCAAGGATATTGCCAATATCCTGGAAGATTGATTTAGTGCCAGCTTCATCCCCCTCTTACCCCTAAAACGGCCCATCTCAATACCAAATGATTGTTAAATTCTGGTAATCACGGCCACACAGGTAGAAACTGCACTCTCCAAAGCTAAGAATACAGCATCCATGAGACCAGATGACATCCCGGGCTGTTTACTACATGACCTACAAAATGAACTGGCTCCTCACCTAAGTTTCATGTTTAATCATAGCCTTACCTCAGGCTTCATGCCCACTGAGTGGCATACAGCTACAGTTATCCCACTCCACAAAGGGGGATCCACCTTGGATCCCGGGAACTACCGTCCCATCAGTCTGCCGAGCCTGATCTGCAAGGCCATGGAACGCATTATCACGGAACTTATAAACAAAGACACTGGCAACCTTCAAACACTGGACCCCACCCAGTTTGGGTTCGTGAATGGCCGATCTTGTCTCTTGAACCTGATTGACTTCTTTGAATCAGTCTCCAGAGCTGTGGACGAGGGTAAGGAGGTCCACACAGCCTATCTGGACCTCGCCAAGGCTTTTGACACCACCCCCCACCATGGAATCATAGATAAACTTACTAAGCTGGGCATAAATCCCTACGTCACTTGATGGGTTGCCAACTGGCTTACTGACAAAACCAAGACTGTAAAAGTAGCCGACTCCAAATCCAGCTCCAGACCGGTGACAAGTGGAGTGCCTCAGGGTTCAGTCCTGGGACCGCTCTTGTTTAGCATCTACTTCTCTGAAGTACAGGCCAACACTAAGGGAATCTGGCTACCAAAGTTTGCAGATGACTGCAAACTGGGAGCCATTATTGAATCCCCAAATGATGTGGATATTCTACAAAAGGGCCTTACAGAGACAGATGTTTGGTGCCAGAGCCATGGGCTCAAGCTTAATGCCAAGAAAAGTATAGTTATCCCCTTTGGGAAAAAACATGTACACATGAATTACCACATAGGTGGCAGTACATTAAGCACAAAAAGTGTGATGAGAGACTTAGGGACACAGGTGGACAGTGGTCTCACCTTTGATAACCACATCGCTACAACAGTCAGGAAATCCTTCTATGTGGCACACCTCATCACTAAGGGCTTTTCATCCAGAATAAAGCAAGTCATTGTCCCACTGTACTCATCCCTCATTAGACTCATTATAGAGTACAATGCCTCATTTGGTATATACCTCACAAGATATCTGCAACAGCTGGAAAGGCCACATAAATACCTCACTAAAAGAATCACAGGCCTAAAGCAGATGCCCTATGCTGACTGTCTAAACAAACTCTAGCTATACTCTGTGGCATATCATCTACTCAAAGGTGATCTCTGCTTAACATACAAGGCCATGTCAAACCCTGAGCTGTTGGACATGCTCCACTTAAAGAAATCCCACTCAGAGCCACACGCTCCAGGAATCTAAACCTTGTCATCACAATGAACAAAACATGCTGGAGGATAGGTTCCTGACCCAGAGACTCCCCATACTCTGGAACAGACTGCCCATACATGTCAAGCAGAGTGCTTCCTTGGCCCTCTTCAAAAGGAATCTTGACAATTGGATGGGAGATAGGAAATTCACCTCGGGAAACACGTCAGTCGCCCTGCTAGACAGGTGTCCAGGGAAGTAAATATTGTGGGAAGAAATATCCAGGGAATTGCTATGGATAGGCTTGTATAGGCCCTAGGGCCAATAGCCTAGTACTAACCTATGAACCTATGAATCTCCAGGTTCTTCAGGTCTGGAGGGGGACTGAATGTTGACAAAACTTCACTTAATAACAAGTAATTTGCCTTGGAATAGTTCTTAACTGTTACTGGTTTTAATGGGATTATGGAGTCTATTTTGATTATGAAGGAGACAGCTTTATGGGTGAACCTTGGCAGAAGTACAAATCATTGGGGGCTGCAGCATTCTCCCATATTTGTGAGCACGAGGTCCAGTATGTTCAAGCCTCTAGTGGGCATATTCACATTTTGGTCAAGGATGCTTGTATTACGAATTCCAGGAATCTCTGTGTCTGCTGATTTGAGACCATGTAGGATTCTCAGTCTATAGAGGAGTAATTCGTTTCTGCTATGAGTAGTGTGTTAGGACAAATGGTAATCATTTCCAGTAGGTCCAAGTATGCATTGTGAGCTTCTTGGGACATGAAGAGTGACCTAGAGCTGAATAGGATATGGTACAGGATTTGGTCTATGGAGATCTGCACATGGAGGAACCCCAGAATGTCATCCTGTTTGACCACCTTACAAGCATGCTTGTTACTGGCAAATATTGAGACATACTTGTCTTTACCCCTTGTCTGTGTGGCTACTTGTCTGAATGTGAGAAAGTCACTGAAGCCTTCCACTGCTGGGGTACTCTCTGCTGGTTTAAACCTTGTCTCAGTAACTGTACTGATGTATATATTTCTGAGTCTAGATGTAGGTTAGGAGGGAGTGAAACTTTTTATTTAGTCTCCTGGCATTGAGTAGTACTGTGAGGTTCTGTTGAGTTGATCTTGCTATATTGGTAGGTTTGTCAGTTTGGCATTGCCTTAGAAAAGGCACTACAGCATGGATAAAGTTTTAGCCAGTATTCAAAGACCTAGAAGGGAAAGGTACAGACCATCCTTGGCAGAGCAAAGTATTCTGTTGAACTGTCCTCAAAGTTGAAAAATATTGGATCCATTTAGAATGACACCAGAAAGACAGCCACTTGCTGAAATCAGTCATTGTTTTGCTCATATTGTATCATCATCCTCACTGTTGGTAATACACACTGCTCAGTGCTAGGCTCATACAAACCTGATGCACATAGTCTGAAAGCTCCATAATAATTCTCTTCATATAGTTCAGGGAGGTACATCTCAGGTCATTTACACCTACGTGGACTATCTTTGTACCCTTTGGGACGTCAACCATTCTGGCTAATTATCATGTTGATAATACAACCCAAAGAGTTGACCCAATGGTCAGGGATCTGGGTATGCACATAAACAGTAGGCTTATCTTCGACCACCATGTGGAAAAGTACAAAGTACTATCAATACTCGGGTCACTATAAGTGGAACTTAAATATTTAAGCAAAATTGAAATAATTACAATAATGTAATTTTCTTTCCTTTTTGATGAAAATATAGTTACTGACAGTTGCACACTCTCCAAATCTTGGATAAAAGATTGTTTGGGGGTAGGTCAGTGACTGAAAGAGAAGGCTAGATATCAAATAAAGGTGGTGATGGAGCTATTTCAGAAACTTGAGCTTAATGTGTTAGTGGGGGATGGTGCAGACACAGAATGCAAGCAGGTAAATGATAAAAACAATAAAGCACAAACTGGAACACAGACAGTTCTCAGACTATTGAACTTTTATTACAATTTAAGGCACAAGACTATGCAGAATTTTACTAATAACACTGTTTATGGAAAAATGCAGTAATAAATTATTAAGGCACAAATCTGATAGAAGTAGTAGTACGCAGTTCTGCCTCAAATTTGAATTAAGCTACAAGTCTGTGGCCCACCAAGTTTTAAAATATAAATGGATAGCCCTTACAAGTAATTATTTTTGACAAAATAGAAGTGCAGAGCAGAAAAGTGCAAAATAGTATCACCACCCAGGTCACTTTAAATGGGACTTAAAACATTTAAGAATTGAAATAATTAAAATAATTGAATTCTCCTTCATTTGCATTAAGTACAAAGAATTGTTAACTTGCAATGTCACTGACCCCCTTGAACCTTATGTTAAGATAGGTGAAGACTGCCAACATAGCCAGATAGAATTTTGTAGATAATTCTGTCATTTGTAAATATTAATCTAAGCCACAGGCTTGTTTTCTTAAATGTGAAAAGACTGCAAGGGATATTGAACTGCAAAAATGTAACAACAGTGCACTCTGTTGTAACAAAACTGACAATTCAATTATTTGATGTCAAAACTCGGAGTCAATATGTCTGGATGAAGGAATTCTGCCTATTGTTTTGAGGCTATAGTTAATGGCTAGAATTTGCATGTATAATTTATTTTATTGCTCTGGTTCCTGATGAGCTGCAAGATCAAAGGGGCCATTAACCTCTGAGTTCTGTTAGCCTGGAAACCAGAAAGAAATAATGTAATCTGAAATGAATCAGTGGTACTGTGTTAAAGAATGAAAGCATTAGAGCATTTGTCTTGAGAACATCCAACTTACCAGATCTCTGCCTGTGTCTAGATGTAAGTAGGGTTTTAGAACTGTGTTTTCTCTTGCAGATAGCTAGGAAATAGGAAGATTAGACTAGTTTGTTTTTCTGTGATGTCAAAACTTTTGCTACTGTATTATTTTAAGTATTGACTAGCACTGTGTAGTAAGAAGTATTGTCTTATGTTTTTATTATTTATTATTAAATATCTTTAAACCTTTCAACTGCAGCTGTTATGTGTAGGGATAATTTAAGTTCTAAGAGTACATTGCATGTATATAGTGATACTGTACCAAGTTACTCCAAATAAGTCTTGAATGGTTGCACTTACCATTTGGATAATAATATTGCACAGTAATAATTGGACACCATTCATAAGGGCCTTTGAATAGCTGATAAATATTAGCTGGATGGTGGTAGTGATTTATCCTGCATAGTCTGGGTAAAAGGGGCACAGCTAGAGAACCTGTGCCAGCCTTCTCTAGGAGTGCCTGTGTGGTTGCATAAACTCTTATCTCAAAGTGTGTGTGTATCAGATACTTGGGCAGGGACACAAAGCACTGGTTGGACAGAGATGGTGCTGGAGGTTTTAGCTTGCCCACTAGGCTGAGATCTGGACCCTATAGCTGTGCCAGTGTGGACTCTTATTGGGGACCTGGAGAGAAAGGGAGCAACCACCCCCAGACTGACTGTGATCTCTGTGTGTTCTTAAGGGAAATTGTACTTTGCTGTGTATGTATTTATTATCCTTTCCATATATGGATGCCCCCTCACTGGTGCTAGTGGTGAGGATTGAGGCTCCTTGATTGCTGGGCCAGTGCACGGGCATCACCTATTAATTGTTTAGCAGTGGTGGGATATCCACACCACATATTAATTTGTTGGCAAATACTAATTGGCTTGTAGTGGTGTGGGTAGAGTGAATTCCTGTAGCTTGAGTACAGTGATCACTGAAGGTGTGTTGTACTCAAAATCAGCCATGCAGTGAATGCTCAGAGTTCAGATCACAATTGTTTTATTTCTTTTGTTAGCTTAGTTAGTCAGGGACAGCAGGCAGCATGTCAGCAGAGGAGTACAGAAACCTGACAAGGAGCCAGTTGGCTGAGATGGGCCAGGCTAGGGGACTGGTGCATGGAAACCTGACTAAGGCACACCTGATTGCAGCCTTGGTCACAGCTGCATCAGAAAACAGCAACTAGGAGGATGATCAGACTGGCAATTAAGACGTACTACACTCAGAGAATGGGCAGCTCAACCTTTCTGCAGAGGACTTAAAAATCCATCTGGAGCTAAAGAGACTTGAGTGGGAGGCCAGGTATTTGGAAATAGAAGCAGCTGAGAGACTGAGACATCTAGAGAGTGAGGACAAAGAGAAACTGTGACGGTCACAGGCTGAGGAGAATGAGAAACTGATATGCCTGGATGCTGAGGAAAAGGAGAGGCAGAGGCAGCATGAGAAGGAGATGCTGAGTCTTCACCAGAGTCATGGAGGTAATGGGGAAGGGAGTAACTGGACCCCAGAATCACAAAAGATCAGTAAATTTCTTCCACATTTTAAAGAGGTGGATAATTTTGATAGTTTCATTCATATGTCTGAGAGGGTATGTAAACAGTATGATGTTAACCAAAGGCTCTGGGTACAGTTCTTGAACCCCTTACTCCATGGTAACACTGTAACTGTGTTGTTTACACTTGCTGGATTATACTGCTGTTAAAAATCACTTGTTAGAATGTTTTAAGATAGCACATGAAACACATAGGAAAAAGTTTTGTGAGCATAGACACAAGGCAGATGGAAGTGTGTGTGAATATGTTGTTGAACTGAGCACTTATTTTCATAGGTGGGTGAATAGATGTCAGGTTACCACTTTTGAAGGGCTGGCAGACCTTTTGGTGAGGGAACAAGCCCTTAGCACTTTGCCTGAGGACATGAGGATCTGGTTAGCTGATAGACAATGTAGTACTTCAGATGAATTGGGGAAGAAGAGACCTATACCTAGCAATCAGGGCATCCCTGCACAGGAAAGGGGCCTCCAGTACTGTTTATGTGTCTAAAGGAACCCATGGTGGGCAGCACAGACTGCCACAACAGAATCTGCCAGTAGCAGGGAAGCCACTAGTCTAGGTAGACGTCCAGGACCTAGGGCTAAGTGTTTTGAATGCAACCAGTGGGGCCATGTGGCATACAGATGTCCATGGAGGCAAGGTGGGGAACAAAAGGTGAGAGAGCCAGTAAGTGGGAAAGACAAAATGCCACTAGTAGGTTATCTTGAGACATCAGGGGTACCAAACTACCATCCCACAGATGTCCTGACAGGGAAGGATTTGGATGAGGCAGTACCATGTGCTAATGCAGTTACACACAGTCATGCTTCGAGACAAGCATGTGGGTCTAGTAGCCTGGGGAGACCCAGACAGACTGCATACTTGCAGCCAGGACTGGTGAGGTGGTTACTTCAGGGAGGGAGCTACTCTGTAGCAGTGAGACTGAAGGTTAACCACAGCTGCTTGTGAGTACTGATGTTCCCTTGGACAGAGTGACTGCAATGGTAGAGGTGAGAAGTAGTACCCAGGCTGACAGTGAGGCACCACTGTCAGAGGATGCCAGACTTCTTGCAAAAAGAGAGTTGGAAAGGGTTACAAGGAGAGAGTTGAGACAGGCTCAGCTCTCAGACCCTACACTGCAAGGCTTGAGGCAGGTAGCTAGTGAAGCACCTGATTCTCAAGGGAAGGGATAATTTGTATACTGGGACAAAGGGTTACTGTATAGAGAGTGGAACCTGAGGGAGGGCTAGAAGGTGAGGGGGTGCAGCAGTTGGTATTACCTAGAGCCTACCATCGGCACTTCTAGCCATAGCCCATGATATTCCCTTTGCATGTCATATGGGTATAAAACGTACAAAGAGATGTATTATTCAGAACTTCTATTGGCCTGGAATTTCCAGAGATGTAACAGGGTACTGCAGGACCTGTGAGCAGTGCCAAAAGGTAGGCAAGGCAGGAGACAAGATGAGAGCTCCTTTGATGCCTTTGGCTGTGATTGAAAAGCCATTTCAGAGGGTAGCTATGGATATTGTGGAGCCTCTGAGTACCCCAAGTTCCACAGGGAAAAGGTATATCCTAGTGGTAGTGGAGTATGCCACACGATAGCCTGAGGCAGTGGTTCTGTCCTCCACTGAGGCAGAAAAGGTAGCAAATCCTTTGCTAGAGATTTTCTGAAGGGTAGGTTTCCCAAAAGAAATACTGACTGACAGAGGTGCCAATTTCATGTCAGGCCTGCTGGCTTGTCTGTGGAAGTCCTGTGGGAAGAAGCACCTGAAAACCACCCCCTACCATCCCCAGACTAATGGGCTTGTTGAGACGTTAAACTCTACAACCAAGTCTATGCTACAGGCATTTGCAGACCAGTTTAAGAGGGAGTGGGACAAATACTTGCCCTATATGTTTGCTTACCGAGAGGTTCCCCAGGAATCCACAGGTTTTTCACCCTTTGAGTTGCTGTATGGGCATAGGGTGAGGGGCCCTCTAGATTTAGTTTGTGATGAGTGGGAAGGTGAGTGTGACACTCACAAGGAGTCTGTTGTGCCATATGTCCTAAACCTCAGGACAAGACTCAGGGAACACATGGGCATGGCTCAGTAGAACCTGGCAGAAGCCCAACAACAGAAAAAAGGTGTGGTATGAGAGGAATGCTAGAGCTAGAGAGTATGCTGTATGGCAGCAGATAATGGCTTCCTGTCAGACACAGCAAGCTACAAGTAGCTTGGCAGGGAGCCTACAAGGTGGTAAAAAAGGTAAGTGATGTTAACTACATGGTGGAACTGCTAGGTAGGAGGCAAGGTCTCAAATTGTACCATGTTAACATGATGAAACCTTACCATGATAGGGAAGCCCTTGTGCTGAGCATTTGCAGTGGATTGCAGGATGAGTCTGAAAGAGATCTGGTGGTTGATCTCCTCAGTGAGGCTCAGACTGACACCTCAGTGGAAAGGGTAGCAATGTCCCAGCAGCTATCTCCTACCCAGGTTTGAGAAATATGAGCAGTGTTACAGGAGTTTGGGGAATGTTCACTGGGAAACCAGGGTGCACCCACTTGGTGCTGCACCAGGTGGATACAAGACTCCAAAAGCCTATTAGGCAGGCCCCTTATAGGGTGCCTGAGAGAGTTAAACAGACTCTGAGGGAGGACATACAGGAGATTTTGGAATTGGGGGTGATTCAAGAGTCCAACAGTTCCTGGGCATTCCCAGTGGTGCTGGTGCCAAAGAAGGATGGCAGCACCAGGTTCTGTGTGGACTACAGGAAATTAAATAGTCACACAGAGTCAGATGCTTACCCTATACCTAGGACAGATGAAGCTCTAGAGCAGCTGGGTGGGTCTAAGTACTTTACAACCATTGATCTTACCAAGGGTTACTGGCAGATGCCCTTGACTCCCAATGCTAACGATAATGCAGCCTTTGTGACTCCTTTTGGCTTATACAAGTTCACCAAGATGCCCTTTGGGATGAAAAATGTCCCAGCAACTTTCCAGAGGCTGGTAGATCATATCCTAGCAGGAGCAGGAGTGTTTGCCCTTGCTTACCTAGATGATATTGCCATCCACAGCCATTCCTAGCAAGAGCACCTTCAACATGTCAGGGAGTTGCTGAGAAGACTACATAGGTCAGGGTTGTCCATTAAGCCCAGGAACTGTCAGGTGGGTATGGCAGAGGACTCCCACCTGGGACATGGAGTGGGGAGTGTTAAGATCAGACTAGAACCTGCCAAAGTAGAAGCCATTCAGGCATGGCCTGCACATGTTACTCAAAAAAAGTTGAGGGCATTCTTAGGGACAGCAGGATACTACAGAAAGTTTGTCCCTAGTTATAGTACCATAGCTGCTCCCCTCACAGACCTGAAAAGGATGAACAGGCCAGATAAGGTAGTGTGGAACACAGCATGTGAGCAGGCATTCTAGAAGCTTAAAGAAGCTTTGAGAGGACCCCCTGTGTTAGCCAGTCCAGATTACAGCAAATAATTTGTTGTGCGGGTGGATGTTTTGAACCATGGGGTGGGGGCTGTACTTAGCCAGATTTCTTCAGATGGAGAAGAGCACCCAGTAGTTTATCTCAGTTTTAAGCTCCAAGAAGGAATGCTATGCAGTTGTAGAAAAGGAATGTCTAGCCATAGTGTGGGTACTGCAAAAACTTCAGCCTTATCTATATGGAAAAAAATTCATGGTAGTGACAGATCACAACCCCCTAACATGGTTAAACAAAGCCAGCCAGCAAAATGCCAAGTTGCTAAGATGGAGTCTAGGGTTGCAAGCATATGATATGTCAGTGCAGCACCACAGTGGGATTAGCAATGCCAATGCAGATGGGCTCTCAAGACAGGGAATGGGGTAAGTTATGCTCATGTAGACCTAACCCTCTCAAGCAACATTTCTCAAGGGTCACTTGAAAAACTATCTTGAGTTCTCTAGGGGGAGATGTGTGAAGACAGGTGAAGGGTGCCAGCCTAGCCAGATATAATTTTGTAGATAATTCTGTCATTTGTAAATATTAATGTAAGCCACAGGCTTGTTCTGTTAAATGTGAAAATATTACATTGGTTATTGAACTGCAAAAAAGTTACAACAGTGCACTCTGCTGTAACAAAGCTGACAAGTCAATTCTTTGATCTCAAAACTCGGAGCCGGTATATCTTGATGAAGGAATTCTGCCTATTATTTTGAGGCCAGGATTATTGGCTAGACTTTGCATGTATAATTTCTTTTATTGCTCTGGTTCCTGATGAGCGGCAAGATCAAAGGGGCCATTAACCTCTGAGTTCTGTTAACCTATGAACCAGAAAGAAATGATATAATCTGAAATGAATCAGTGGTACTGTGTTATCAATTTAAGGACAGAAAGAATGAGAGCATTAGAGCATTTGTCTTGAGAACATCCAACTCACCAGATCTCTGCCTGTGTCTAGTTGTAAGTAGAATTTTAGAACTGTGTTTTATCTTACAGATAGCTAAGAAATAGGAAGATTAGACTGGTTTGCTTTTCGGTGATATCAGAAATTTTGGTACTGTATTATTTTAAGAATTTCTTTGTGATCTCTGAACCCTTGACTTGGACTGTGTAGCAAGAAGTATTGTCTTGTGTTTTTATTATTTATTATTTATATTTTTAAACCTTTCAAATACTAAACATATGGCAATAGTCCTGTCTCAGATTTCTACAGTTTGTTAGATTCTTTCAGAATAAGAGTGACCTGAATTTCAAATGTGTTTATAATTATGTATGTTTTCTGCTGTATAATGTCTCTACTCCAACATGTAAATTTTGTAGACTGCTTAACAAATACGCAAATATATACTCCAGTCACCTAACTCAGAATGTTATAAAAAAGGAAATGGTCAACACTGAGTGATTATTCATTCCTGTGCAACATGCCCTTCTAATCTCATTCTATTAATGAACCTCCCTGAACCCACCTCTTCCAGCCTATTACGCATAGCCACCACCATATAACAAATTTCCACTGTCTCATACTCTACTCCATGCAGATTTAACACAGTGTAAATGTCTAATATACTTTTATTTCTATGAAGTTGCTTGTTTATATACTGCACTTATGCTCACCTATAATGTTTGACATCAATTTTCTTCTAAACAACTTATCAAATTTTTATACCATTGTGAAATTTTTTAAACTATTGACAGACATTGTTAAACTTTGTTAACTATTTCTTATTAAATTACTCTGTAACTTTGTGGAGCTTTTCTCCCCAGGATTCCGCTGAAAAGGGACACCTGGTGCCCATTCGGAAAATCCTGATAAACAAATGTTAAATATAAATAAATAAATAAATAAAATTAAAAGATTTCTCAGTTTATATAATTTTTCCAAATTTCCTGATAGTCATTTTCCAGTAACTCAATGTCCAGTGATAGCTATTCATAGTTTCCTTCTCGGTTCATTATGGCAATGTAAACCATGGCAGTATGGCCATTGTCTGTCAGTGAGGAAGATTCTGCAATTACGTGCCTGACTTATGTTCCATAATTTAGGAAGGGACTGGTCATCCTCCTCCCTTGTAAAACTATATGCAAATGAAAAGAGAATATATATTAAAACTGACTACTGACAACATCTAATTAGATATTGCCTACTTTTGATTAGTGAAATGCTGAACCTTTCTTCTGATTGTTTTTCTTTTTCATTTCTGTATATTTTCATTTTGTGTTTTCCTTGTACCATTTTCTTGGGTCCATTATTAAAAATGAGTCACAGAGGTATGGACCATCCATCTTGTAAAACATTACCCAGTATGAGGGACAGTTCCTCAGTTTGAAAACTCTGTATTTCACACTATTCCATACTGTTCCAAATTAAAAAGGTATGTCACACTTTCATCATAAGTGCTTGCATTAGTATGAAGTTACAGTTTTAACGATACTGTCAGCTCTGTAGTTTAAGATGTTACTGAATGTTATACATTTAGCTGATTGTTCACATTATGGGAGTGAGTCATCTACATTTTGGAAATGGAGGTTAAGTTCTGTGTTGTAACCACTGATAAAGAATAAAAACATAAAGCTTTCTTGTGACATTCCATCTTCAATGTACAGAAAATGTTATGGTTGAGTATGTTTTAATTTATCAGACTAACAGTATTAGAATGCACCACATTAGCAAAATGTGATTGTGCTTCACAGCTTACAATATGTAACACAATGTAAGAGATTGATTTATAAATTGTACTTTTCAATTACTTTGAGCATTTTCACAAGGTAGTTACCTTAAATATTTGCCTGTAACTGTCTTATGAAACTTCAAATTAAAACAAAATGTGGTAGTGCTTTAGCACTGTTTAAATATGAATGCTTTTTTCTTTTATTATCTAAAGGTCAGTTAAAGAAATAGAGATCACATTTCATTTCTTAAGGTTCTGGATCACAAGTCATCCAGTATTTGTTGCATATATTTCCATAGATTAAAAACTATCTATAAAATAGTTCATAATTTAGTATTATTGTTATTATTGGCTTGTGAGCATGCAAAATAAAAGACACACACACACACACACACACACACACACACACACACACACACACACACACACACACACACACACACACACATATATATATATATATATATATATATATATATATATAAATATATATGTGTGTGTGTGTGTGTGTGTGTGTGTGTATATATATATATATATATATATATATACATATATATATATATATATATATATATATATATATATATATATATATATATATATATATATAGACATTGATAGATATAGATATAGATTGATATAAATATAGATATATAAGCATTTTAGCTTTTGCTAAATACGTGTGTTACATTATAATAAACAGCTCAGCCAGATTCAATAAAGCCTACATGTCCATTTACACAACTTGTACATGGTAGTGCACCATTTTGGATTCAGTAAGCACAGCCATGCAACAAGGTAAATATTGTGGCATACAAACTACAGCATAAGCTGCTGAATTGTATGTAATCAACCAATCCAAGATGGAGGAGCTATTCAACAAGCTATAAAGCAAGCGTGTAGACTCAGTGCTGTTTTTTCCTGTGAATTCCAAAACCTTCTGGAATACAGCCACAGAAAACAGTTTACACAGAAAACCTGTTAAGGGCTGCTGTTGCTTTAATTCATGTGTATGTGCAACAGCCTGATGTTTATGCTGCTGCTGCTGCTAATAGACCAAGACCCCAGGTAACTTATCACAATGTACAGTAAGCTCTCAGTTAACCGGCACCCATGGGGATTGGTAGATGCCAGATAACTGTAGTTTCTGGCTGCCTGAGAGTTACTATTAAAAATAGGCCTGACTACTCCTGTATCTTATACTCTTTGTTTGGTTTGACTTGTTCTCAGGTTGAGAAGAAAGGAAATTTATTCCTGTCTTCCTTTTTAAAACTTTAAAACTCTAAAAATATAAGGTGTTTATGCAGGGGAAAACAGAAAGTGCAACATATGAAAACTGTACTTCATTTCTTCGATATTTTTTTGCTGGTTGCTTTAGAGTGCTTGTTGCTTGAGTTCCGGTTAACTGAAACTATACTGTACATGATGTGGAAATTGTAGATTGCTACAGGGTAGATAGAGACACACTACAGGAACTCTGCAAAATCAGTCATCCTCAACTCAGAGCCAAGGACAAACCAAGGGAAATCCATTCCAGCGGAGACAAAGCTATGTGTAGCAGTTAAAATCTTAGCTACAGGTGCCTCTCAGAGACCAACAAGGAGCATGTTGTGGGTATCACAGGCATCAGCATCCAGGATCCTCCATCAGTTCTTGAATGCTATCCTCCAACATGCTAGTGACCACATATATTTTCCCCATAATGCTGAGGATAGGGCCAGAAATATACAAGAGTTCTACCATGTAGCACACTACCCTGATGTACTGGGTGCCATAGATTGCACACATGTAGAAATTAAGGCACCACCTGGGGGAACAGAGAACATTCTACATTAATAGAAAAGGCTTTCACTCTATTAACTGCCAAGTTGTGTATAATGCCAAGGGAATCATTTTGAACATGTCTGCTGGCAACCCTGGCAGTTGCCATATCTCACATATCTGGCACACCTCCCAACTGTATCAGATGTTCACTAGGTGGAATATCCCACAGGGTTATTTACTGGGGGGTGCATGTTATGCACTGGAACTGTGGCTGATGATATGCATCAGAAATGCACAGACACCCACTGAAGAAAGCCATAATGAGGCACACTCTCAAACCAGAAATATCATAGAGCATCTGTTTGGGCTGCTGAAGTCACGGTTCTAATGTATGGATACATCTGGGGAAGCCCTGCAATACAGTCTACAGACATGTACTGAAATATTCACAGTATGTGCCATGCTACACAACATCATCATGAAATAACTGCTTCAGCAGGATCAACAAGGGGAAGGGGCACACATCAAAACCACCAATGGCAAGGTCACCACAGCCACATGCAGGTGATGAATCAGAGGGGGAAGCAGCAGCTGCTGTGGATGTAGGCAGATGTAGGTATGCTCAATGTGCCATTGCATTTTCTAAGAAACAATACAAAGCACACTCACTTACCACCTAAGGGCCTAAACCCTTCCTCCCATGCACGTACATACAGTAACTATGATGCTAGGCAATGGTCACAACCTTTACCTCTCCATGTATTGGCTGTGTACTGCTTGCATCAGACAAAGTCATCCCTGAAATAAAACTGTTGCAACTGCTGGATTTAGAACATAGGTGTTGAACCTGGAGTGCATTGTGTGATACTATGAATGACTGGCATATCCTTGCATTTTGTTACTTGTTAGTGTAAGCAAAAAAAAGGTGGGAGATTTGTACAGAAATGAAATTAACATGTGACAACAGAGACTTATTTGACTTATATGTGTCCATTATTAAGTAGTAGTCCTCAAGCCTCAAAGATTCACACAGTCATAACTCTCAAAAGTACGGATGATCACTGCATGCCCTCAGTTTAGCACCGTATGTTTGTACTGGAAAATAATTAAAGAGAGAAGTTTGAAAGTAATGATACACATTGCAGCTTCAGACTTCATAACCCTCACAAGATCATTCACAATAAAGTTAGAAAATGTTGATGCTGTCAGCTGTCTTACTTTTTAAGACCAATATAAGTCAAAGGTACAATTACCAGTTCAATGTCACAAATGTAGATATACTATCTCTAAGTCCGCTATATACCCTGAGCATCAGACACAAAGCTTATGTATCCCTAAATCCAAAAGATAAAAAACAGGGATATGGCACAATTATCACTACTTGCACAGGGTGTTGTGTGTGTAGGGGAGGGGGCAGGAAGCCTAGCCTGACACAAAAGGTTGGATGTGTGTGTGAGTAAGAAAGAGAGGCAATCAGACATTTGGATAAAGCGACAAATGTCCAGTGAGACAAAATGAGTTTTAAGCTGTTTGTAGGGGTCCTTCAGGTGAAATTGGTGTGTGAGTGTCTGGATGATCATAGCCAAGCTTTGTTCTAACTCTATGTCTTGGTATGTTGGACATGTTTGAGCCATGCATGGTAGAGGTGGCAGTTCATTGTTATGGTCCCCGACCATGAGATCTGGCTCCGGCAGGAGTTTACACTGGTATGTCCATGCCCACGGTCAGATGCACTGCTGCGACCTGAATGTGACTGATGTCTGTTGGATGAGCTCCCCTCATGAGTATGCTCAGGACCATGTCCCCATAGCTTGCCATGTCAGGGTGTGGACGGATCACCCACTGATGGACCAGTGGAAGTAGTGCAACTATGGGAGCATGATTGGGCATGGCCATATTGACTAACAGCAGATGATGCTGCTGACCTATGCCTATGAGGATGCAGCCCTCTCCCAGCAGATGTTCCATCACAGAAACTGCTTGTTCCAATGTGTCAGTCATCCATTCCATTGAATTGGCAACACGGTGGAGGCAGCCATGCATGTCAGATCATGCCACATCTACAAACTTAAGCATTTTTCTGGAGCACCAATGGAACATGCCTAAAACCCCATAAAGGCCCTAAACATATGTTGAGTGGCACGGGAAGAGAAACATGGATCAGGTAGAGGATGGATAGCAGGCCTTCTCCATGTACCCCTTGCAACACTCCTGTGTGGCACCTAGCCCATATTTTGGCTATGGTCAGAGTCAACAAGCACTGAAGCCACAGTAACCACACTTCCCTAATCGATTGTCTCACCCTCCACCTATTCAATATCTGTGGGCTTATTGGAATGAGTAGGTGTAAGCTGACTGGATGTGCCTGATGGAATTTCAGGGGATGGTTTAATGTCAATCTCAGTGTCAGATTCAACCTCTGCATCCTCGACTGTGCCTCTCTGTGGTCACCATCATAATCAGAGTCAGCTGATACTCTGACATCAGGTGGTAGAAGTCTCTCATTTCCACTGTCAGGATCACCTGTGATAGTAAGCAACATACATGGGAAAAATTAATACTTACACTATTATAGTCCAATATATGCTAACAAAATAACAGGGTTGCCACTATTAGACAGTACAGCAATGCACATAACAGTCATGACATGTACATCACACACAAAAATATTTCTTTGAATTGCTCATTAGTACTGACATAAAAATGTTCAGTTTATCATGTGCAATCTGTTTGACAGATGGCCCTGGAAGAAGTTAAGCAAAAAGTAAGGACAGCATCATCACAATTAACAGTAACACAGGGGGTAATACTGTTTCACCTTTATATGTCCATTAACTATACTTTCGCAAGACCTTGGATGACAACTCCAACCTAAACCCATGTGTAATCAGTCCGAATGTATTGTTAACTGTAGCAATCTTCAATCTCCCCAAAAAATAAAAATTCTTGTGGAACAGAGCTAACATATTGATTTAAATCATTCTACTATACAAAAGTATTTAACAATTGAGATACAAAAGCCTGCCTGGAAGCTCCTCCTAGGACATGCTTGCTGTACCTGAAGCAGCAGCACCAATGTCAAGGAAATGCTGTTCTGCATTTTTCTGGGAGCAGTCTGGATCCCTTGCAGTGGACAATAACTCTTCCTTTGCTGTTAGTGCTGGCTCTGTAGCAGATCACCCCTTGCTACCCATCTGATCATGACCCCTTGCAGCTGCTCTCCTCAATGCAGATGAGATCATGTTAGTGACCTTGTGGCACAACGGGCCATATGTCCTGCTGTGGCCACCTACTTAATTAACATTTGCGATGATCTGCTGCCAAATCTGCATTCCTTCTGACATATCTCCACATTCTCTCTCAAGCAGGAAAGCACCATATCAACTAAAAGCTTCAACAATGACCTGATTCTCAGAGTCAGTGTAGGATGGTTTCTGAGGATTGAGAAACCTGGGTGGCATAGTCCTAGTCGTCCTAAAAAACAACAGAAGGATAATGCACATAAGTATCACATAACTAAAAAATAACTGTTCCCAGATAAAACAGAAAAGGCAGGATTTCAGTATTAACACCTGGAGGAATATAAAACAGTCTATAGATTTGAAATATTAGCAACAGACTGGATGCAAAAAAGTGGAGTAACAATAGCAACATATCCTTGTTTGTGTCAAAACAGAAATGCAACTGTGCCCCAAATGACACATTTTGGTAACAAACCATCTTTGAAATTTTAAAAGTGCTATCAAATGAACTGTCCCTGAAACATGTCTATAGATTTAACACAGAACATTCTATGTTAAGGTATTGGCAATCAGGCATACCTGTGAAATGCCTTGACAAACATGCCCATGAAATCAGTACAGTATATATATATATATATATATATATATATATATATATATATATATATATGTGTGTGTGTGTGTGTGTGTGTGTGTGTGCGTGTATGTGTGTGTGTGTGTGTAACTATTATACAGATTTTTCTTAAGTAGATTTCAACATATGCAGTATGTAGCTGACATAATGCAAGCATACTTTCTCAAGTTCAGTAATCTTCAGTGCAGATATATCCCAAGGTAACAGCCTCTTTTCTGTGTTCTCCATATAAACAAGTCTCCTCACCTTCAGTTTCCCTAGCTACATGATTGCTTTTTGATGGTGTAGATTCAGGGCTGTCAGCTTAGTTAACATGCAAATGAGGTTTCAGCTCATTAGAATTGCTGAATCCCAAATACTTGGCTCCATGTAGTTGATAGAAACATAGTGTAGGCACTCCCTCAGTGTTGTTTTAATTTATTGCAACTGTGAATGATTACTGGTATGGAGAAAGATAGCACGACACCAATGCATACTGCCTTACATCCAGTGGGTGTGTCAGGTTAGATTTTACAAAGTGTTAGATGGTAATTTTATGAAGGTTGGAAATGTAAGTAAGCAGCACAGAATTCACATGTTCTGTTCATTAACATCCTACCTCCCATTCATTTATTGGCAACTGCATATGATATTATTGACATTTAAATATTCTTACACATTTTAAGGACAATGATATAGAATGGCTTACAGACTGCATGTCTGCGATTACTTGTCAGATAAGAGAAGAATGACCAACAAACACAGAGAGGTAAGACAGAGCTGCATATCTGAAGCAATACTTGTAAATGGTTGTGTGATCACTTAGAGCAATACATCCAAAATAACAAATGTGCAAATAACAGTTGCATGGCTTCATATTACTGTAAATGGTGTTTTAGTTGGTTTTATGCAAAATTATTTCAGTTCCATGCTGCAAAGATGTTTGTGTGGCAAAGAGGGATCAGGCACCCTTACTGTATTCTGAAGCTTCATTGCAATGAGAGTTCAAACCAGACCTATAGAGAAATATGTCATGTGTACTAAGATTGTGTGTATGTCATAGATTGCTTTTCCTTATTTCAACTACTTTCCCTCTTTTTCCCCTTTTTTTTCTTTTTCTTCTTGCCTTTTTTTTTGGGGGGGGGGGTCATTGTTTGGGCAATGCATAGTTTAGACCAAACAAAGGAAACAGAGAAAATGAATGTCAGGTTTGGTTGTGCTTCTCTTATTTGTGTGAAGCACAACAATGCACAAACTGGACTAGTTGTCCATCCAACAACCAGACAGAACACCTGCAAACAGGGTGTCTAAAAAAGCAAAGATCAAAAATAATACATTGTTGCAATTTTTGTATTTCATAATGCAGCTGTACTAAGGAGTGATGAGCATCTGTTAGCAAGGTTCCCCAGCAGCTGTAACCATCACTTTTACTGCTGTTCCACTTCCCATTATATTCACTCTCACTTATAACACTTTAGATAGTGGAGCAGATATGAATTATGGGTATAAGGAATGGGAAAACATTATTGTGCTTTCAGATGTATTACTGATGGTATATTGTCTACTATATTTGTGTAAGTATAATTATGCCTTCTGGACTTCCATGGCCTTTGCAATTACCTAAGACACATACATAACTGTATCTATATCCAATAACCTTGGCAGTTTTCACATATGCATGTGTAACATCTCAAACTGTCACCTGTATTTATGTATGATTCTTGATGTCTGAGCAGCAGTTCTTCTGTGGCAAACAAATAAAGTCAATACTGTAGAAGAACATGCTTTATCTGTTATGCCTAGATTTTAATCCCACAGTGTAAGCATCAATTCTTCTCAGTGGATAAAGACAAAAAATGTGTCAAGTCATTACATTTATGCCCCAAGGTATGTCTACAAACAAAACTCACTTAACAGTTGCATTCCAATGTCCAATATATATCTCCAGGCTACTTAAGTTGACACCCTTCAAACTAAGACCAACTGTCAGATTAACTTTTCAGTTTCAATTATTTAATTCCTCCCTGCTTAGCACTGCTGCACTCCACTTAACATTGCGCAAATGTGGTTGGCATCATTGCTCAGGTTTGCACACTACCAGTAAATGTGATAACGTTAATTGGTGGTAAAGGATCAGTTTCCATTACTTTAGTTCAGTTGGCAGACATGACAGGTATTGGAGAGGACGGTGTCATGTTTCAGGCACAGAGGGGGGTGGGGGTATCTAGGATCCCAGATATTTATTGGAGTCTTATTAAAGCACCACAGCAAAAAAACTTCTGCAGGGGAATGTTCTAGCTCCCAGTAAAAGTCTGAGGAGTGGAATAGTTTGACCCAGGCTGTATCCAGAGCCACTGGTATCCCACAAACTGGACAACAATGTAGGCATCATTTCAATGACCTACGTAGTAGAAAAAGGGATACAGTCAACCACTGGGTGCATGAGGTTCAGACTGCCGACAGCCCATGGTTGTATAAGTTTGACAAAAAGAGAGTACTTGTAAAACTTAGAAAGCTAAATTCTGGCAAGACTTGTATACATAATGTTCTTCTGTTCTTTTCTGTTCTTTCCCCATCTGTCAATGAACATGAGTTCAATTAACAGGCTTATGTTGCTCAATTGGAAATTCTGAGGGAAGCAAGTGGTATGTATGCAGCAAGAAGGAAGTGTTATTGTAGCTCTAAAAGTAAAAGATAGCTATTTTGGTCTTTTATACAATTGTATCAAACTGACCACGCATACCCCAACTATAATAAATATAATACAATATGTACTCTGTAGTGCAAACCATTTGCAAGAGTCCAATATTAAACTGTAGTCAAATATCGTGGGTTCAAATACCACATTTACCAACTATATAATACTGCTAATTTTTCAATAATATTTACATTAAATTAAAAAAACACTATACCAGTGGCACAAATGCCCTGCTGTAAACTATAATCTGTATAACTGGAGCACATTTATGTGCAATATATATATATAGACTTAAAGGATTACTTTCAGTAATCTGTAGTATAGTGTATATTTATTAGGATGTATACTTATATGTAATACTTTAGATAAAAGAGTTGTATAATTCTGTTAATGCATTGTATGTCACATATGATGGTACTAATTTTATCTCTTTTTTTCTCTCTCACCCCAACCCTTATTTCTCTTTTTTATTTTCCATTATGTGTCATCAAAATGTCTCCATGTCATCCATGTGTACTACATCACTAAATGCTACATAGCACAGCAAGGTAGACCAGATCCAGTGGGTCAGCCTTCACCCACTCCACCGGCTCCAGAACCAATGCCCAGAATGTCATAGAGGCAACCTAGCAGAACTCCCACTGCTGCCACTGCATTACCTGTTTCCTCAGGTTGTACTTCTATGGAAACTGGTGCAGTGGTACCCTCTGGGAGCAGTGGCAGAGGTGGTAATTTCATCACCCACAGGTAGATGCCAGGGATGATGCATAGGGTTATACACTGCATCATTGCTGTACGCCTACACCAGATGGAGAGGTTGCTGTCCCTCTTGGTCCACAGAGGGAGAAGACATCTAGCACTCCAGTTACCAGTGGAGTTAGATGACAGTGATGACAGCCCAGTGGGTGAGGACTTGATTCTCACTGTCTCCAAACTTGATGTCCATGAGCCTGTGTTGTCCCATCCCTAACCCCAATAATTATGTCCCCCAACCTTTTGTGTCTGTCACCATCCTGGTTTCTTGTCTTGTTTGTCATGTTTATTTGCATTTTCTTCCTCACTTACCCAACTTACCTGACCCAGACATACCTACGGAGCTTACTCAGAAGTCCTCTCTTATTGAATTAAAACAAAAATGGACACCTGTTCCACAAAAAAAAATCTCCCATACATGGCTCTACATTTCTCACACATGACTTCTTGACACACTTGATTTGGTACAGTTGGCTATAAGACATGATTACATTGTTATCATCCCTCTCTCTCTGGAGGTGACAGATCAAATTCAGCTAATATTCTACACATATGATCAGTTTTTACTGTTGAAAAAATGGATAGCTATGGTTCTTCCCTACCTCCCTCTTGTACATTCCAGTATTGCTTTCCATGTGTTCTTCCCCCTGCTTGCTCCTCATTTCACTACTTTCCTACCTACCACATTTTAACACCTGTAATCTGGTTAAAAAATTGAATCAAACACAACACAAATAAGTACCTGAAAAAACAATGAATCCCTTCACTTTTTGGCCTCTATATTTGCATGGAGGTTCACATTTTGCAGCAAAGCCAAGTGATATTCAGGGGTGGTACAATGCTGCAGTTATCTCTGCACAATCTCACTTAACCCTGCTGTGCTATGCCAACACACAGCAACACATGTACTATAAAGAATTAATGTCATTGCATTATCACTGGTTATTTACAAGTATTTAAAAGTCTTAAATACACCTGGATTCGAACCCATTATCAACTGGGCTCAAACAGAAATATGTTAATGCATTTACACCTGCTGCCACAGAGTCAGTTAAGCAGCAGGTGTGTTTCATAGATTCAATAGAATAGTAGTTGTCAGACTTTAGCAATACAGTTCACATTTGCAAACTGCTTAGCTACATGCAACTGGTAAAGTATATCTCACATGCTCAAACACATTGCCAACCATCACGCAGACCAGGTGCTCACTTCTCTATGGAAAAGTAAATATTATTAAGTATTCCTGCTGTTTACTGTCTATTTCCTGTCAATGACATGAGATCACATGTGGAAACATAACAAACTGAAGGTCCTGTCTAACAGTATTTCACATATTTACAATACAGCCATGTGTTGCCTCCCCCCAAGCACAGCAACCTTCCTGTCTTAGTACTTTTTTCTCACATATATCACATAAACTACAGAAATTAATATTGAATGTTGTGTGATATGCAGTGCACATTAATCTGTTGACATGCAGAACTATAACGTTTGACCCATAAGCCTAAAAGACGTATCTGCAAGGCTAGAGTAGGAATCAGCATGGACCTTATCCACAGGGACATAGGTAACCTTGTAGACACTTGACCTGACCCATTTTGATTTTGTCAAGGGTAGGTCTTGCTTATTAAACTTAGAGGACTTATTTATTTGTTTGTTTGTTTATTTATTTATTATTTATTCATTCAATCACTATGTGTCCATAATGGTGAGACATGCTTTCTACATTGCACACCTCATAAATAAGGCCATCATATCCAAGATCAGGGAGGTCATAGCTCTACTGTACTCCACCCTTATCAGACCTAATTGAGTACAATGATCCCTTCAGACTGTACCTCACCAGACACCTGCAGGGAATGGAAAAAAACACAGAGGTTTGTGAGTGGGAGAATCCAGGGCCTCAAAAATATGACAAAGATGGAAAGAATGAAAGACCTGTCACTGTACTCAGTATCATGCAGGTTGCTGAACAGTGACCTATGTCTGACCTATGCAGCATTCTCAGATGCTGACCTATTGGAAATGCTGGATATCTGCAAATCAAATGGGACAAGAATAACTTCCTGCAGGGATCTCTACCTAGCATGTGACATAAACAGAACATGCTGGTGAGACAGATATATCTTGCAATGATTGCTAATCCTGTGTAATAAGCTCCCACTTCATGAGAATCAGTGTTTCTCAATGACCTATTTCAAGTGCAACCTTGACAATTGGATGGGTGATTTATAATTCATCCCTGAAATGGCACCTATATCCCTCATGGACAGGACCAGTCTGTGCTGATCACAAAATCACTGTACTAACAATGGCTATCTAACTATGCTCATTAAGGTACTTGTGCTTTTAAATAGCTAGGCTTGTAAATGCCCAAGGGCCATTAGGCTAGTAACCTCTTATGAACATATGAAACTATGAACCCATGCAGACATCCCAACATTTTCTCTCCAACATGCCCTACTGATGCCATCCACTATAAATTGACCTGCAGTCTTGTAAAAGTCAGACATGAGCAATGGTGCTTGCCTTAAATACAGAGTTCTAAAGACTGTGTACCTTAAATAGTTAGGGGTTCTATTCTCACTGCAGTCAAGTGTGTGTGTGTGTGTGTGTGTGTGTGTGTGTGTGTGTGTGTGTGTGTGTGTGTGTGCATGTGCATGCGCATTCTGGCTTGACATTACAGAGAGCCTTTTACAGCAGTATTTTATTACCATATTCTACTCACCAGGCACTACTAATTTCATCAACTATGTCTGATTTTCAAATGTGCACTATTCTCATCATGGCAGGTCAGAGACTGGCCTGGATGCCAGGCAGAAGTAATCTAATCCTATATGATCCACATTACAGTGAAATAGCTGTCAGTCTATCCACATACTTCATGGCATGGATTGTATGCCCCATTCTTTCTTGGTGAGAATCACCTGTGGTCTCTCCAGATGCTGCATATGTCTGGTGAGGTACATGCATAAAAGAACATTATACTCCATTAGTGTTCTGATGAGGTTCAAGTACAGTGCTGTAATATAATCTTCAGATCTGAATATGATTGCATGACCTATGATGTGCAGAACATAGGCTTTTAATAATAGTCTAGACACTTGGTGGTTGAAGGTTAGATTGCTATCTAAATGCATTCTCAGTGCTCGTATCACTGGGTTTCAGCATAGTGAGAATGTTGTCAATGTTGTAATTAGCAGGGAACTCCACTTTGCAGAAGGATAAAATAAAAATGCATTTTTGTATTTATTTCTAGACCATGTGGCTTTGTCAACAATCACTTGTCTGTGTTAGCCCCTCCTATAGTATGTCATCATCATAGCTGGACTCAATGATTGCTGCCAGTGTACAAGAATCAGCAAACTGGTAAGTCAAAGGTCCTATACTTTAGCCTAAACTGTTGAGAAATAAAGTGCATACAGTAAAGGGCCAAGCACAGATCCCTGGGGTATGTCAGTGGTGACAGCTCTACTTCTACAGATTGATTCGCCAACTTTCATACTATGTGTTGTCTCACTGAGTCAGTTGGTTACTCATCTAGTGATGTAAGGGTTAATTCCCAGCTGGGTATGTTTCTCAATGATACCTGCATTGGGGATTGTGTCCTAACCCTAGGCCATATCAGGATAGCTAGTATGCACTGTCTTAGCTTCATCCAGACCTATCATACAGAATCAATGGCCTGTGACATTACAGATCACCTATCATGCAACTCACCATGTACACCTTCCTTACTTAAGTGCATACACACTTCAACATACCTTCCATACAAAGTTCCTGTAAAAGGGTATACATCAACATGCATCCATTTCAGCTGTGGGGGACAGCACCCAATGCATTCATGTATAGACACATCCAGACACCCCTCATCTCGGAGGTAGACCAAGATGTCATCATGGACCCTTTTACTAAATGGACACTAGTAATACCTCAGCTGTGTGCAACAGACCATGCTATATCATGTCTATTACATCTGTTAGATCTCTTCAAAGCAGTCAATGAGAGTATGCATGATGTAAACACTATCATCCTTTTGAATTTAACAAGCCTGAGGCATTTGACACAAATCCACACTGAGGTATTCACTCAGCACTGTCAAATTTGGCTATAAGCGCCTATATCTCCAAGTGGAGAGACCGCTGTATCCAATACATGGTTTGGAAATGTGTTGAAACATGTGAAGTGAACTATATCTCAGGTCCAGCAATCAGGTCCATACATCAGGGCTGTCTGCTAGGCCCATTCCTGTGCATTATTTAAATCACAGACATTACAAATGACATACACATCCTGTGTTCAAACAGCTGTCTGAAGGACTACAGACTGTGGGCAATCATTAACTCCAACAGTGATATTAGTATAATACAGACAGTAGCAACACACGCCAAAGATTGTTGCCACAGCCACGAGAACACCTGCAATGACATAAAAAGATGGGGGGATTTGATACATTAGGAAAACAAACACACAACCCAAATATAATGTGGATATCAAACCCTATAATCAGGCCAATAGGTATGTGACCTGTGTCCTGGGGTAGATGGTATGTGGAATGTACAGCAGTATGTGGCCACATTAATGACTATTCCCTTGTACTCCCTTGTTTGTGACACAGCTATTGAGTATGTGAAGGACATCCACATCAGTGGCCACAATACCTCCATAGTTCACAGTGTTCATCACAGATATTACTGAGTACAATGCACCCTTCTTCATGTAGCTCATTACACATATTCCTGTGATATGTAACTGAAGTGTACCACCTTTGCCACAGTGAGCTGTCACACATCTTATTGACCATACCTAGGAATTCTTTTCATGGCATAAATATTACTGTCTGATGTGCAGAAGCCCCATCAAGTTGTTACACCAGATGCATGTATGATACCTGTGGTGGTGATGAGCACAGTACATAAATAGTTGTTTGACAACATTAATGGCATGGGTAACATTTGTGACAGTGTGGATTGTGCCATATACATACTGTATATATCTATATCTATATCTATATATATATATATATATATATATATATATATATATATATATATATATATATATATCTATATATATATGCCATGCACCAAAGTCAACTACCATGTATTGATCATAATGTCACATACAGGTATAGGAGTGCCCCTCCTAATACCTCCAACAGATGTTAGAGTGTCATAGTGTCAGGACGGTGTACATGATTACCTTTATAGAGTGCAGACACATCATAATAGTTGTAAAAGAGTGTTTATGCAGAATCATCTCAGGTCACTCTAAATTATATATGTTATGTAAGAGACATGGGTTTACTGGTGGTATTATTCTGATATTGTCTATGATTGTAGTTACGTTTTCTAATGTTGTCAATGAGTCTTTTTCTATGTCCCACTTGCTGGAGACCTTTGCTGAGATTACACTCATATTCAGGTAAATCAGTTTGCACAGCTTCACGAAATGCACCCTACCCCAGTTGTATATAACATCCCTGATAGATGTCCTCTGCATTGTTCATGTAAGGATGCTTATCTCACACAGACATCCTCTCCATTGATATGTCACCTTGTGTGATATCACATAATACACATTTTCACTGTGGAGTCCCTGCTGTACCATATTGATATTGCTATGTGATTGGTGTTGCTGCCATAACCATCTTCCATTGACATGCTTTCATCTGCTGTACATTAGGGTGTATCACCTGTTCTCTTTCCCTGAGTTCATTCCTGCAATTCATCTGTTTTTTCCTATTCAATACACACACTTCTCGATTGTTTATATTATATGACAGTCCATGTACCCTTACAGATCATTTACAAAACTTCAGTACAGAATGCCAGGAATGGGATTTCACAATAATCTGCACTGTAGATGCACCATCCTGTACTGTGTTTGGACCATATACTTAACAATCAATCTTTTCAACTGTTCAGATTTTCACAGAATGTCCAGATTTTTGCCTTTATATCTTTTGGTGTGTTTCTTATCAAATTTGTGGTTTCCTGCCATATTAGTGGGATTATCTCAGGATTGATGTGACTCAATAATTATATATATTTGGGTTTTAGACTTCAAATCCTTCAGTACATGCATCTTAACACAAACCCCTGGTTATTCTAATATATTTCTAAAGAGCAAATATGTCAAATATGTCCCTATTTCTGGGTCATTGTCCCCTCATTATGTTGGCCTCTGTCCAGATGTCTTGCACTAAGAGATTGAGCGCTATCTGTTAAGCCCTGGTGATCATTACGGCATTCAGTGCAAAACCATGGACCTTCAGTGCTCTGATTTAAACAGGACTGCTATCCATGTTCTCTTACATGGTTTCCTGGCCGGCAACACTGTTGCCAGCCACAAAACCTTGCTTAATTACGTTTAAACTCAGTGTGTGGCATGCATATGCAATAACTGACACTGCTGCTCATTGGGCATCACTGTGCACACATGTAAATTCAATGTTCACTTTGTGCAAAGCCTACACAGAGTTTATTGAATCCCAGGGAGCTATGTTTCTAGCAAAATATGAATGTAAGCCATGAAGGACATTTGCAAATACTACAGGTTATAAAGTATGCATTGGGCTGCTTTTTGATTTTATCTGTAAATAACTAAAGTAATTTGAAAATTCAGAGAAGCATTTAAAGGCTTCTGCAGCCAAACTGGGAAAATGGAAAAAAAATAAACAAACAAACAAACAAACAAACAAACAAACAAATAAATAAATAATATTTTATTCCCTTAACCGTACTAAGTACAGTGTTTCATATTCAGTTCATAGTTTTTATCAGCTATGTTTCAGATCAAAATGAAACATAAATACAAAATCTGAAACAAATGCTCCTAATGATGGTAACTGAAATGACGTGCACCTGATTGTAATAAAATCATGTCTGACAAAATGCAAAATAAGACACAAACAAAAAATTGTAAAGAATATCCCTTGTAAATGAATATTAATTAAGTGAAAGTGTGTGCAGTGATTTTTGTCAGACAAAGCTTAATGCATACACCTATTAGGTCCTTTTAGCTTAATGAGTAAATGGCAGGGACAATAATCTTATCTATGTGGCCTGTATTTGTAGAACAATAATTTGAAAGTTTTGCTAAAGTTACGCTTTCAACAGCTCAGTTATTTCACTAACTACAAGGTATGACAAAATAACATAATATAAAAATGCCAGTCTCACAGGTTTTTAAAGGAAATTAATCTGGCATCCATTTGTCTAGTAGAAATAAGCAATCTGACAATTTTGCTAAGTTAATTAATTATTGCATGAAAGTGTAACTATTTCTGTGGGTGCTGACTACAGTGTGTAAAACCTTTAACATTGAAGATGTCTTTTAAATGATATATAGCGCATCTTTAAGAAAGAAAACTGTATGACACACTATGTACAGATTTTATCATTTATTTTATCAGTATGCCTTAAACCTTTATTTACAGGGTTGGATTTCATGAAGAGACAGTAAATCAAAATATTAGAAAAAAGGCTTATGAGCTAAATTCACTTTTTAGCAGGGTTTTAAAAGAGAAGAACAAAGGCAGAATGTCAACATCTGTGCTTATTGTATGAAAGAAAAGAAATCTGAGTTGATGAAACAAATGTTGCTGTCACCAGCATGGTTACTTGACCTTTGCAGTCTGAAGAATGCTTTACAAACCATCAGTCTGTGTGGTTCAATAACAGCAGTCACAATACAGACATTTTACCACAATTCCCGAAAATCAATACTGCTAAAACAAAGAATTGACATGTTTGATTAAAATTATTTAGAATGTTGTCCAAAGATACTGCAGTAAAATTAAAAGAAAATTGGAAGAGCTGTAAAATTATGCTCCATAGATGAATAAATAGTAAACTATAAAAAATAAACATGTAAACTATCTGAGTGGAAAACTCATCTACTGCTAAAAGGCAAGAAGACTCAGTGTCCTATTTTACATATAAATTAAATGGAGTAATTTACATCTGTATAGTTAATTTGCAAGGGAATTTGAGATTTTGAAATGAAAACAGTTGATGGAATTAAGAAAAACACATACAAATTTAACTACTTTTAAGTTTGTTTCATATAAATCCATGAAGTATGCACAAATTAATTTACATTGAGTGTTTTATTCAGCAAATAAGTTATATAAACAGAGAAAAGGAAAGTGACTCAGTCTTTCACTAATAGAACCGAGACTTCTTTAATTGTAGTTCATTGCTTCTGTTTAGTAAATGGAAGA
>NC_056731.1:1311360171-1311377671 GCF_019279795.1 Protopterus annectens | reverse complement strand
GGCTAAATGGAGATCTGCCAGAACTATCTCTGAGAATCAACCCTTTAGACAGTTGAGAAATATTACAAAAAGAGCCATTCTTACTGATAAAAAGAACTACTATTGTAAACTACAGCAAACTCACCATAATAATCCACAGAAGTTCTGGTCTAGCAAAAATAGGCTTCTACATCCTGGGCACTCTACCACACCAAACCCACTAGGAGCTGATAATAATACCCCCCAGCAAACAGCCAATGCCTTTAACACCTTTTTTACAGACACTATACAATCCTTAGCCCGCCATATACTACAGACAACACTATCCCCCCTATATCTTTACCTGACAATCTACCTACCTTCCAACTTCAACCTATCTCTACTACCTACATCAAAAATCATCCAAAAGCCTAAGCCATATACCCCCTTCGCAGATCAGTTACCATCAGAATATCTGCAAAGAGCAGCTAAATCAGTTGCCTACCCTATATACAAATAGAACCATTAAAGAAGGAATCATCCCAGAAATCTGGAAACTCTCACACATAATTCCTTTACATGAAGGTGATAACTCTAATGATTATTCCAATTACAGACCTATAGCTCTCTTATCACCCCTAGCTAAGGTCATGGAAAAATGTATTTGAAAAAATTACATGGAGCTGCTTACTGCTTGGTGTGATGGATTTGAAGTGTTCTTAAGACACTCAGTCTTGCTGGCTGGATTCTGCTAAAATTCAAAGTCTGGTTATATTTGCATTCACAGTCTGTTGCATACAGAAACTTGCAGAATATACACTGATGAGAGAATATACTTTGCAGCATCAACTTTAGAGAGCAGTAACAAATAACTTTTTATAATAAACCAAACGGAACCATGTTGCAGCTTAAAAGTACTGTTCCAACTTTACTTCTCATATAGTACAGATGATGTGAGAGATATAACATTTACCTTAGGACACATGAGTCCCTACCATACCTCTAACATAACTGGATTTTTACAGCTCTTTATATACAGTTTTTAGTCATGCATAAACATATTTTGGAGAATTGCTTATCCTGTAGAAACAATACTAAACTTCCTTGTTTAACAATGTCTTGTAAGAGACCAGCTTTTCTGACAGTGTGAATATCCTGTAACAGTGTCCTGATGTCCATGTAGAAAAACATATTTTTGAGGAAACACATTGTTCTGTATTCTATTTGGATCTGTGTATAAAAACATATGTTCTTGTCCCAATGCTGATAAGCATATCCTGTTTTCCATGCAGAAAAACATATTTTTGAGAAAACACATTGTCAGAGATCAGCTTTTCTGACAGTGTGAACATCCTGTATTTTATTTGGATCTTTGTATAAAAAACATCTGTTCTTGTACCATATCCTGTTTTTCATGCAGAAAAACATATTTTTGAGAAAACACATTGTCACAGTGTCATAAACATATCCTGTTGTTTTAGGAAACATATTGTGTCCATCCTGTTATTTTAGGAAACATATTGTGTCCATTTTTTATATGCAGAATAACATGTCAGTGTTCTTTAAAAGCAGATTTTGCATTTTTGTTCTTGCATACATCCTGTTTCTGAGTCTGTAAGGGAAAAATGTCCACACTTCTAAAAACTAGTGTGGTCTCCTTTAAGGCCCCTGAGCCAGTGGTAAACATTACTCAAACCGCTGAATCACTTACAAATGCCTTCTACCAGCACCTACAGGACTGCATGGATCAGGCAATCCCAAACAAAACTAAGACTCTCTGTACCAAAGGCAAGCATCCAGTCTGGTGGACCCCAGCCATAAACAAGCTCTACAACAAAAGGAGGAAGCTACTACAAGATAGAGCAAAATCCTTGAAAGGTAAGACACCTTTGATCATTATAAGTAAAAAACTAAGAGCTCTCATAAAATCATCCAAGGCAAATTTTGAGAGAAAAATCGCCAAGGACTCTAAAGACAATCATAAGGCCTTCTTTAGCTATGTTAGAAACCTAGGAGGAAACTCCCAGATATGCTCAGAATTAGTTCAAAATGATGTGAAAATTACTGAACCTACACACATTGCCAACATACTGTTGCCAACATACTGGCTGACAGGTTCAGTGCAAACTCCCCCCCCCTCCCCCAAAAGGAGAGATATCTATTCCAGAGGATTGTAGCCCCCCATACATCTCCAACGCCCAGGTGAGAACTGCCCTCACTAAGGCAAAAAACACAGCATCCATGGGACCGGATGGTGTCCCCGGCTGTGTGCTTCACGAACTCAACGAGGAATTAAACCCACAGTTAGGACAGCTGTTTAATCTTAGCCTCACCTCAGGATACGCCCAATGAGTGGCGACGCGACTGTGGTCCCACTTCATAAGGGCGGTGCCTCCACAGACCCTGGAAATTACCACCCCATTAGCTTGACAAGCCTTATCTGCAAAGCCATGGAGAGGATCATAATGGAACTCATAAATAAAGACATAGGGAACTTGCAGACTTTGGATCCAACCCAGTTTGGCTTTGTCAAAGTCAGATCCTGCCTCTTAAACTTGGTTGACTTTTTGAGACAGTCACCAAGGCCATTGATGAGGAAAGGCAGTCCATACAGCCTACCTCGACCTGGCAAAGGCCTTCGACACAATACCCCACTCAGGTATCATCGAAAAACTCATCAGCTTGAATGTAAACCCATACATCACAAGATGGGTTGCAAACTGGCTAAGTGACAGAACCCACAGGGTCAGAGTTGCTGGAGCCATGTCAGACTCAAAGCCTGTCACAAGTGGTGTCCCACAGGGCTCAGTCCTGGGTCCACTCTTGTTCGGCATCTACTTTTCTGAAGTACAAGCAAACACAGGAGGGTTATGGCTGACAAAGTTTGCAGATGACTGCAAACTGGGTGCCATAGTCGAAAACACATCTGACACAGATATCCTCCAGAAGGGCCTCACAGAAATGGATAACTGGTGCCAGAGCCATGGCCTGAAGTTAAACGCCAAAAAATGCATAGTCATACCCTTCGGGAAAAACAAGGTTACCCCTAGCTACCATATAGGTGGCAATCCACTGAGCACAGAAAAGTCATCAGGGATCTGGGGACCCAGGTTGACAGTAGCCTTTCGTTTGACACTCATGTTGCTAAAGTAGTTAGGAAAACCTTCTATATCGCCCACCTGAACATGAAGGAATTCACATCTAGATCAAGGGAGGTCATCGTCCCCCTGTACTCATCACTCATTAGACCTATGATTGAGTACAATGCCCCGTTCAGAATGTATCTGACCAGACACCTGCTGCAGCTTGAAAGGCCCCAAAAGTTCCTCACCAAAAGGATAAAGGGTCCCAAAAATATGTCTTATGCTGCCCGACTGAAAGAACTCCAGCTCTATTCATTCTCATACCGCTTGCTCAGAGGTGACCTGTGCCTGACATATAAGGCCATGTCAAACCCAGATTTGATGAATATGCTTCACCTCAAAAAATCTAGATCCCTCAGAACCACAAGGGCGGGAGACTTAAACCTTGACACGGTTATAAATAGAACGTGCTGGAGGGACAGATTCATCACCCAGAGACTCCCTGTGCTGTGGAACAAAATCCCGGTACATGTGAGGCATAGCACCTCGCTGGCCTTGTTCAAGAGGAATCTTGACCAATGGATGGGAGATCGCAGATATACCCCAGGGATTACTTCAGTGTCACTGCTTGACAGAGGCACAGAAAAATGATAGGCATAGTTTTTATTCAAACTAAAGGGGTGGCGAAAGCCACATAACTATGGGCTAGGCTTATAAATGCCCTTGGGCTGATAGCCTAGTATGAACCTATGAACCTATGAACCTATTCAGCAGATTCCTTTTCCAAGCCATGGTAATTTAGTATGGATGCTGATTACATATTACTAAACTCTATTTCTACATTTAAGCAAGCTTTATCTTATACATTATTTATGTTGCATAATTGCAGCAAAATTACTTTCAACCTTAGTATATTGTTGAGCACACTCTAACAATTCCGTCTTTTTTATTTTAAACTAGAGAAATAAATTCAGCATTATTTGGTAATACTTTTTCATTATGACAATTAACAACAGTAACTTGACTAGCTTTTGCTAAGCAGACTTTAATACATGTAAATAATATGCAACCAAGCATTACAATAACAATAAAAGAAATTAAAAATACAGTGATTTTTCCTGTCCATCCTGTAAATAGATTACTAAACCATTCACTCCAGTCATCATTCCAGTTTTTTCTAGTATGTTGAGACACTTGTGCAATCACTTCTAAATGTGCTTTTACAGATTCTATTTTGTCTGGAAAAAATGTACAACATTGTTCTCCTATTAAAGCACATGTACCCCCTTGTGATGCTAATATGTAATCTAATGCCATTCGATTTTGCAAAACCATAGTTCGTATTGCTGTCATTTCGACAGTAATGTCAAGGACTGCATTGAAAGTGGCATTTGCCAATAGCTCAACTAGTTTAGATAGTTTTCTCAGTTCCCAGATGGCTTTTGCAGCCCTGTACCAAGGGAAAATACCTGCTCCAGAGATTACATCATCTCCTAAATCCATATCTTTTAATTTAATATAATCAAGATTTTGATGATATATACGTGATGTATCTAAGGTGTCTACTGGATTTTCTGGACTTTCAGTTACAGGTAATATATCCCTTTTCTTTTCTGTATTCCTAATGTTTCCTTTTGGTAACTCTTTTACATGATGCATTGCTGGTACCACCAATCCTATATAACAGGTGCCATCCCATCCCTTTGGTAACCATTTATAAGCATATTTACCACAGATGTAATATAACCCATCTGATAGAGCAACACTGCTATTTACCAGACTGCCATTTACTTGCCCCATAGTAGGAGTTTTATCATGTACAACTGTAAAGTTTTTATCTGTTTTACTTCACCAACATGTAATATTAGTTTTACAGTCATTTTTGTCATTTTGTGAAAAATGAAATACTGCTGTGTCACTTAATATTAACTGACCCTTAATTGGTATTAAAATAGGAAAACCATGAGAAAATACTCCACGTACTGGTATGTGGTTGTGAAAATTTATCATTTCAATTGTTTGAATACAATTGCTATTACCCACTGGAACAGTTCCATTTTGTTGAAAACATGTGATCCCCTGTACTATAGCAGATAACTGTACTCTTGCTTTACGTAATTGTACATTTATAACTTGATCTCCTGTTTCATTTATTAATACTCTTCAACTACTAAGAAAATTTAGTGGAATAGGTATTAGAAGCATTACCCCTGTTATTTTTGGTATTAAACTACATACCCAACAATTAGAAACATTCATGCTTTTTGCATACCAACATTGTCTTGCTAAGAAAGTGTTAAAAGATGGTGACCAGTCTTGCTCATTTTTCCACATTTCTTTACTCTCTCTCTTATGTAACTTTACAGTTTGATTAACAGGTTATATGTATAATTTAATACTAAGCAATACAATAATAGTTAGTATAATAGCTATTATCAATTTTAAAAAGCATCCTTTAAATAGAAATTCCATTGTTGAATCATTTTGCCTTTGGTCATCCGAAACTGGATTTCCAAAAGGATGCACTTTAAACCATGTCAATTTCATTAGGGTTTTCTCTGTTGGAAACCTACAAAAGAATACATTTAATCAGATTTACATTGTTCACTATTTTTTATCATTCTTAGTTGATCTTTATGTACCAACATTGTTCTGTTTTTCTTTTTTCCTTTGATTTTGTACACTAATGGTCCAATTTCTTCCACTACTTCAAAAGGGCCTTGCCAATTGCTAGCCCATGGTCCTTCCATTTGGAATGTTTTACCAATACTTTGGTTCCACAGGGAAGGTTTTCTTCAGCTGGTATTATTGGCACCTTTTTCCATAGATGGAACGCTTGCTCCCTTGCATTATAGTCACATATACTAGTAAGTTGTTTTAGCCATTCCTGATGTTTGCTAATTTCTAGCATGGGCCTACCATTAGGTAAATCTGGATCAAATGGTAATTGTATGGGCATTTTGCGGCCTGTCATTATTTCATATGGGGAAATACCTGTTTTGCTGTTTGGTGTTGCTCGAATACCCATTAAAATACCAGGCAGATGATGTACCCATGTATTGCCCTTTTCCAAGCATGCCTTTTTTAGACATTCTTTTAACGTCCAATTCATACGTTCTACAATGCCATTAGATTGTGGATGGTATGGTACATGGAACCTTTACTGTATGCCTAACAAATTACACATTTGTTTAATGAGATCACTAACAAACTGTGGGCCATTGTCTGACTCTATGACCCGTGGCCATCCCCAATGACAGAAAATATTTTTCCATAACGCTTCTGCTGTTGCCTTTGCTGTCATGGTTTTGGTAGGAATTGCTTCTACCCATTTTGAAAAGACGTCCACTACTACTAGTAGATATCTGTAACCTCCCTTTGTTGTTGGTAATGGACCTGCATAATCTATTTGAACTGCATACCATGGCCCATCAGCTGGCTGTACTCGATGTAACTGAGGCCTTTTGCTTTTAGCATTTACCTGAAGACAGATTAAACATTCTTCTATAATCAGTTTGCAGACCTTTTTTAAATTTGGGTTCCAATACTTTTCTTTTACAACTGCCCATAACTTATCAGTTCCTATATGGCCCAGTATTTGGTGATTTAACTTGACCAACTGGCGTGCCAACTGAAATGGTACATATGGCAAATGTAACCCTTTGGAGGTCGTGTATGCATAGTACTCCTTTTGTGGTATACCTGCCAATCTGCACTGATCGGTTTCTTCTTTTAAGCCCTGTTGTTTTTGTATATTTACAAGGTCTTTCTCTATTGACTCTTTATCTAGCTCTTTTAAGACACTAACTTCTACATTGGCATACTCATATTCTGGAAGTTCTTTTCCATTTTGTGCTGCTTGTTTGGCCAAGGTATCAGCTAACACATTTAATCTGTAAGTTTCACTGGTTGGCTTTTGATGTGCTTTTACTTTTAAGATGCTATACTGTCCTTGTTGTTTTGACATTGTTATAACTTTATATATGTCTTTTAATACTTCAGCATGCCATAATGGTTTACCTACACTATCCACAAATCCTCGTCTTACCCAGGTTTCCATATGTAGTCTTAAAGAATTTACTACATAAGCACTATCTGAAAAAATGTTAATAGGATTGTAATACTTTAGCACATACAGTACTGCCTCCAGTTCAGCTCTTTGAGCTGACATATGCCCTGGTAACTTGATTAGTTCAGGAGAACCCAGTTGTGCATTCTCTGGAACTATGGCAAATCCTGTCCAGTATCTGCGTTGGTCCCAATATTGTGCTTCATCCACAAAGATGGATGGCTTAAAGTGATCAAAATCAGATGCTAAAAATTGCACCTCAGGTGACATTATCTTTTCTAAACAGTTATGCTGTTTTCCTTCATATCCCATATGGTTTGACAAATGGTATTTATCCCCTGTCTGTATAGTAACAGTTTTCATTCCAAAAAGTGCCATCCATTTTGCAAAGACTGCCTGACTAATACCATCTGTAATTTTATTCATTTCAAAACTGTCTATCAAAGCTTTTACAGCTTGATGTGGTGTTTGTACTATAATGCTGGAAAATACGGTCAAATATTCAGTTTGTTTAATACCCCAGTAAATGGCTAATAACTGCTGTATACATGGATGGTAACCCAATTCCACTGGAGTCATCTTTCTGCTAAAGAAAGTGACTGGGCGTAATGTTTTTCCATTCTGTTGTCACTACCATGTGGCCATTCCTGTAGTAGTACCACAGACAGTGTTTTTTTCCTGCTGCTGCTTGTAACACAAATGGTAACCTTGGAGTGGGCGCTATTAGTTCTGTAGCTTGTGCTAGTTTTATTTTTATCTGTGAAAATGCCTCCACTTCATGAGATCCCCACTCTAAAAAGGTGGAGTTCTTTTGTTCATGTAACATTTTGTATAGGGGAGCAGCCACGGCTGCATAATCCTCTATATATTCCCTATTGTAATTCATGATTCCCATGAATTTATGTAAGTCTGCTATAGTCAGTGGCTTTTCCATTTGTAAAATGCCTTGTACATGTACAGGGCAAGGAGATCTTCCTGTTGGTTTTATAATAGTACCTAGAAACTTAACGTTTTGTGTCATAAACTGAATTTTTTCACTTTTAACCGTAAACCCTGCTTGCTGTAGAGTATGAAAAACTCTCTTAAGAAGCCGTACATGCTCCTCTACTGTTTCTGACTGAATTAAAATATCATCAATGTAATGTATTACTGAATCATCCTTTTCCAAATGTTGTAGAATGGATCCTACTGTCTGATGAAAAATAACTGGACTGTTTTGAAACCCTTGTGGTAACCTTGTCATAACATATTGCTGGTTTTTAAATGTAAAGGCAAATCTTGGCCAATCTTTTTTCCTGAGTGGCACTACAAAAAAGCCATTTGCTAAATCTATTACTGTAAACCACTTACTTTGTGGCTTAATATGTGCAGCCAACTCTGGGACTCCTGGAATCAAGTGTGCTCTAGGAGTGGTATATTGATTAACCTTTCGTAAATCAATAACAAGACGATAACTACCATCTTTTTTCTTAACTGGCCAGATTGGTGAATTTGTAGGACTGTTGCCTGTTTGTATAATCCCTTCCCTTTCCCATTCTGCAATACATTTTTCCATATGTTCTTCTGCTTCCCTAGGAATAGGATATTGTTTTTGAAAAGGTGGTATATAGTCCTGATCACTTCCTATTCCTACTGGGCTTTCTAGTTTCCCACAATCACTGGGACCCTTGGACCATAGATTTGGGAATTGCTGTTGTAAATGCTTCCATACATCCTCACTGTCTGTATTTATATAGCCTGTAGGTTTTTCAGGTTTGTCAGGTTGAGAGATTGCATAGCAACCTGTATTTTGCTCGTCCTCTCTTTGTTGTTTGTCTCCCATCCACAGACTTTCATTAGGTAAATCAATTACTATGCCTAAAGGTCCTAGAATGTCCATACCAATAATGGTATTTGTGCAAGATGGATGCATTAAAAATGCACCCTTCCATATTTGTCCCTCTTGACTAAACTTTATGTCCACATTTTGGCTACTCACTGCATAGCATCCTGTGCCATTAAATGCTGAAATGCAAACCTTTTTTATAGGACTGGTAACTGTCTGTTTGTGACAGATACTGCTGCTCCTGTGTCTATTAAGACATTTTTCCACAGTGACCCCTCTACCCAAATATCAGTCGGTGGTCGTCCATCTCGACCCTTTTTAAAGGTAGTCAGGAAAGATACCAGAGTAGGGGGGGCACATCCCTATTGTAAGGAAATCCACTCATCCTCTCCTTTATTATCAAATGCAATATGACACACCTCATGTTTTTGTTTGTCATCTTCTTCTGTGTCTGAATGATCAACATATTTAGGTTTTTCAATCTCTTTTTTTAACTGTTGCCTAGCTATTCCTTCTGCCTGTTCTATCAAATGTTTCAGATTTACAGGTGAAACTGTTTGAAAATCTACCGGGCATACTTTCCCTTTTCCTGTATATTGATGGCTCTTATAACTGTTTTTACTAATATTGTAAGGTTTTTGTACATGATACTGCTTTTCTGACTTTTCTTGTAAATTTGTTTGCTCTCTTTTTGGAAACACTCCCTGTTCTTCCTTCTTTTTGCGCCAGGCTTTGTAATGATCACAATTTTGCTTAATGTGTCCTATTTTTTTACAAAAGAAGCATGTTGGTGCCTTTTGCTCATTACCTGTGCTTGATCCTGGTACTACAAGCATAGAGGCAGGAGCTGGTGGTGCTGACACAGCTCTTTCTGCTGGTGGTTGGTCACACCATCTTTGCCTTCCCCTGTTTTTGACTTCACCAATTACTTCAAATGGCTCACTATTATCTTCACATGCAAAGATATGGTGTGAGTATAAAGTCCCATCATCGGCCATAGTCCGTCCCCTCATTAGTTTTTGTACCAAATCAGTGAGGGTATCAGAATTTTCTTCGTAGATACATTTAATATCCCCCGGAACCCCTTTGACTTGTTCTAAGAAGCAATGTATTAACTGTTTTTGTATGCCTCTTTTTCCCATGTCTCTGTTTTTTATATATGATTTGAAATGCAAGTCTAAAATGATCACTTTGTTCCATTAATTTATCTGTGATAGTAATTTTAAAATTATCTAATACTTTGGCTGTGAGAGGCTACCCTTGTGTAAATGCCATTAAAATGGCTGTCATACGTCCTACTTTAGTGTTCAACTGATAATCATCTTGCTTTAATTGTATGAAAGTTTTAAAACATTTGGGAATGAAAATCCAGAAACATCTAAGTAATGCATCTGTCCATATATCAGATCCTGCTGTATATGCCACCCATTCTTCAAATGTAAGCATGTTATAAAATATGCCTTTTTTATCATTCCACTGTGGTAAACTCTGTAATAATCTAGACTGCGTATATAAATCTGTAGCGGTTCCCTGTCCCTGTTCTATAATTTGGGCTGGTTTTGTGTTTTTTAACTCTTCTATAAGCTGGGATATCAAAATAGTATTTTGGAGGTTAGTCTCTGTTAATTCATCTAATTCTTCTTCCTTTTCCTTCAGATGCTGTTTAAGGTCTGTCATTTCTACCTGTAAGTGTTTAAGGGATATATGATACCTGTTATTGGATTCCTCTGTTGACTGCAGAGCTCCTATGCACTTTTGATAGAGATCTTGAATGTCAGTTTTGAACATTTTAAATTCATTTTGTTTCTCTTTTAAAAACTTATTAAAGTCTTCTGTCAATGTATCATAAACTTTGTTTCTGTCCTCATCTGTATGTGTAGCCGTGGCATCATTCCATGCTTGTACATAATTTTTAAAGGAAGTTACAAGATCTACAGGGGACTCTGTCAATAATAGATTTGATTGCTGTTGTAATTCAGAAATTAATGTACTGACAGGACATAACTGCTTTACATCTGGATATAATGAAAACTGTGTATCTTTAATGAATTCTTTATCATGAACAGATCTGTCTGCACAGTCTAGTTTTTTAGCAATATCATGTAATACTAGTTTATGGCATATTACACAAAATGCAGTTTCCTTTGAATCACACAATAAACATTTACTATGATATACTTCATTTTTTGTTGCAAATACCAATCAAATGTTACAATCCACTTACATAATGCTGGTATGTCAACTTGCCCTAACAAGGTTTTACACTTACTAATGTGTTGTGTATACCAACATTGCAATTTACTCCATATTTTATCTGGTTGTTCTGCTACATTAAGAGTAAAACTTGGCTTACATTTGCTAGAATTCTGCCTGATAGCATACTAAAAAAAAATGTGACGTAGAAAAAAAGTCTTACCAGTGAGCAAGAAAACAGGTGATCAGGCTGTTGTTGCAGATGGCTGGACATTTTTCAAAGTCACTTGAGAAGCTGGGAAAGCACAACAGGCAGCGGACTGCTGTGCTAGTGGATATTCCCCTTTTCTTAGCGAAATTATGGCACTGCGACTGGAACTTCAGTCTCACTCCGGATGTAGACGTCTAAAAAACTGTACTACTGCAAGCTGCATAAACTGGAATACTTCTGTTTAGGATTTACACAACTGCACAAATGTTAGTTACTGCAATTTAACTGAAGTGACCCTCTGCAGGGCTTACCATCACTCCTCCTGTGTTTGAATGCAGATTGTAGGTTCAAATGCAGGCTAGCTTGCAATTGAAAAAATTACATGGAGCTGCTTACTGCTTGGTGTGATGGATTTGAAGTGTTCTTAAGACACTCAGTCTTGCTGGCTGGATTCTGCTAAAATTCAAAGTCTGGTTATATTTGCATTCACATTCTGTTGCATACAGAAACTTGCAGAATATACACTGATGAGAGAATATACTTTGCAGCATCAACTTTAGAGAGCAGTAACAAATAACTTTTTTATAATAAACCAAACGGAACCACATTGCAGCTTAAAAGTACTGTTCCAACTTTACTTCTCATATAGTACAGATGATGTGAGAGATATAACATTTACCTTAGGACACATGAGTCCCTACCATACCTATAACATAACTGGATTTATACAGCTCTTTATATACAGTTTTTAGTCATGCATAAACATATTTTGGAGAATTGCTTATCCTGTAGAAACAATACTAAACTTCCTTGTTTAACAATGTCTTGTAAGAGACCAGCTTTTCTGACAGTGTGAATATCCTGTAACAGTGTCCTGATGTCCATGTAGAAAAACATATTTTTGAGGAAACACATTGTTCTGTATTCTATTTGGATCTGTGTATAAAACATATGTTCTTGTGCCAATGCTGATAAGCATATCCTGTTTTCCATGCAGAAAAACATATTTTTGAGAAAACACATTGTCAGAGATCAGCTTTTCTGACAGTGTGAACATCCTGTATTTTATTTGGATCTTTGTATAAAAACATCTGTTCTTGTGCCATATCCTTTTTTTCATGCAGAAAAACATATTTTTGAGAAAACACATTGTCACAGTGTCATAAACATATCCTGTTGTTTTAGGAAACATATTGTGTCCATCCTGTTATTTTAGGAAACATATTGTGTCCGTTTTTTATATGCAGAATAACATGTCAGTGTTCTTTAAAAGCAGATTTTGCATTTTTGTTCTTGCATACATCCTGTTTCTGAGTCTGTAAGGGAAAAATGTCCATTCAGCAGATTCCTTTTCCAAGCCATGGTAATTTAGTATGGATGCTGATTACATATTACTAAACTCTATTTCTACATTTAAGCAAGCTTTATCTTATACATTATTTATGTTGCATAATTGCAGCAAAATTACTTTCAACCTTAGTATATTGTTGAGCACACTCTAACAGTATTCACCATCAGTTAATGGCCCACTTAACCCAACACAATATCTTAGCTAACTGCCAACATGGTTTCAGGCCTTACCATAGTACCACTACTGCTCTCCTCTCTTTCACTGACTCCATCAATAACAATAGCCTCTCTTCAGCACTCTTTATTGATTTATCTAAAGCGTTCAATATGGTAAACCATTCCCTACTCATAAAGACCCTTGAATCCCTCTCTCTAGACAACAAGGCTATTCTCCGGTTTAAGTCCTATCTTAACAATAGACAACAGGCAGTTCTCTGGGGCAATAAACTATCTTCCCACCTGCCCATCTCCCTTGGAGTCCCACAGGGCTCCATTCTAGAAGCACTCCTTTTCTCTTTGTTCATCAATGACCTCCATGTTGCATTCCCTCAAGCAACCTGTATACAATATGCTGATGATTCTACACTCATATGTACTGCCAAAACCTCATTTTAGCATCATTCTCTAACCCAGAAAGTATGTAGCACAGTACAGGCTTGGTTCTTGAAATGCTGCATCCTGTTGAACGCTAAATAAAACAAGCTCTTGCTCTTCACACCTAACACCAAGTCCTCTACCATAGATTTCTCAATTAAATCCAATAATGGCACCCTTATATCTCCAGAGTCCACCACCAAACTGCTAGGAATCACAATTAATAACAATCTCACCTTTGATAACCATATCAATAAGGCCATTAAAACAGTAAATAGAAAAAAATAGGCTGCTTATATAGAATAAAACACTTCTTAACTCCATCATCCAGAATTAGAATTCCTCATTCCTACTTAATCTCATCTCTTCTGTATGCTTCACCCATATATACTAACCTAAAACAAACTAATCTTGTCAAACTAGCCAACTCCTATAATAATATAGCCAGATTTGCAAATGGGAACCCTTTTAGAACTCACCATTGTCAGAACCTACAACAACTAGAATGGCTAGAACTAAAAAACATTTTGACATATTCCCAAATAACCATTGTTCATAAGATATTTTACCAACCGTACAACACCCCTATTCTTTCTAACCTGATTACCCCATACAGGAATCTCAACTCCTTACAATCTTCTGGTAAACTTCTTGCTAGCATAAGCAAGTCTAATAACCTGGCAGGTGCTGCCTTGTTCACAAATACTGATGGAAAAACTGGAATATGCTGCTACAGGATATAACTCTACTTCCCTCACTGCCGCTCTTTAAACAAAGGCTCAAAAAATACCTGAAGACACACTGGTTATGCCCCTGTAGCAACCCTAACTAATCCTCTGATTTCTCTCCTTCTATCACCAGCCTGTATCCTCTCACTAATCTATTATACTACAGCCCTGTGGAAGTAGTTGCGATCTCTAGTAATTTATATAAGTCATATCATGAATGTTATTATCAGTTGTTCTGTATATCTCACCATTGATACCATTCTGTAAAGTGACCTATCTTTCTTGTACAATTTTTGGAAAGTAATATAATCATTCCTCTGAATTAGCTGATTTAGTATCTCTACTTCTTTGCAGAATTGTTCCATGATATATATGTGTGACACAATCACATGTAATATTTTATTGTATGATAAATTGTTTTTCTTTATTATATCTCTGTGTTACTACTGGAGCTTTTCTCCCCGGGCCTCCACTGAAAATGGATATATATCCAGCTGGACTAGCCCGGTTAACAAATGTAAAATAAAATAAATATATATATATATATATATATATATATACACACACACACACACACACACACACACACACACACACACACGCATATATATATATATATATATATATATATATAGACAGATAGACAGATATAGATATATGTGTGTGTGTGTGTGTGTGTGTGTGTGTGAGTGTGGGTGTATATATATATATATATATATATATATATATATATATATATATCCAGATATGTATATGGGTATGATTTATTTGGATGAACTTAATTACTTAATTGTCAAAGAATTTGTTGATGCTAGACTTTGTTGAATATTCTGTTTGCTGAGGAAAGGAAAAGTTGAAGTGCTGAATGCTGAGTGTAAACTAAGTGTGTGGGGGTGTTAATGATAAAACTTTTGCTTATAATGAAGGTTTCACCATCCTGTTGTTTACATAGATGTGTTTCTGGGTTAGTGTTAGGGTAAGGGCTAAGGAATTGCATAGATGTTTTGGCATGTGTGTTAGAAAAAAAAAATATTTCTCATGATTGTTCTTCACAAAATGCATATTAACTTACAGTTTCTTCACAAATAAATTCAATAAATTCTTTAATAATTATTTATGTTAAAAATTATATGTAGTATAGGGTTTACTATTAAAATGTCGAACGGCACTACGTCGACTCTACTATAGTCGAACACGGAAGTTCGAAAATAGTAATGTCGACGTCAAAAAAACAATCTAGGACTGTGTTTTAACATGGGTCATGGTAGGGGAGATGTTTGTAGTTCAGAATAATACTGAACACCTACCTTGACCCATGTTAAAACCATTCCTAGATTATTTTTTTGACGTCGACATTACTATTTTCAAACTTCCGTGTTCGACTATAGTAGAGTCGACGTAGTGCCATTCAACATTTTAATAGTAAACCGTAGTATAGATGCATAGTTATGCAAACCACAGATACTTATTGTAGTTTAATTGTTTCTTAATTGCATTCTAATATTAAGCTGTGAGTGTATTGACAGATGACTGAAGGTAAAGAAAGTGCTGAATGGGTTAAGGGATGTTACTATGATCAATAAAATCTGGTTTCTTAAGGAAGGAAAGAAAACAATGTGAAAGAGATTTTGTTTTATGTGAGCTCTGACCTTCCTAGGCTGGGATGAGTAGTTACAAGGAATGTTGGTGAGATAACATGTACTAATAATGAAATATACAAGTTTGAAAAACAAGACTGGTTGCAAGGCCACATGACTTGTGTTTTTCTAAGACATAATTGCTATAAAAACATGGTTGTTAAGTGTTCACGTGCAGTACAAAACAAGAAGCATAAGGGTCTGCAAAGATCCTATTTGTTAACTAATATGAAACGTCAGAATTCTGCATGCATGCGACTGATAAAAAAAATATAAAAACTGTATGTTTTTGCTGCTTGTTGAGACTGGTTTGAAAACTTTGTGAAGGCAGTTTCCCAGCTTTATAATTTATTCAACTGCAGTAAAAGGAAGACATGATTTGCACATCCTGAAGAGTTATTCTTGACTTAAGACTAACTTGTAAATCAATTTTATTTATGTATATTTTAATTGGCTAAAACATGTGCTTGATTACTGTTTTGTTCTGCATGTGAGGTTGTGTGTGCGCGTGTGCCAGTGTGCGTGTGTGTGTGTGTGTGTGTGTGTGTGTGTGTGTGTGTGTGTGTGTGTGTGTGTGTGTGTGTGTGTGTGTGTGTGTGTGTGTGTACGTATATGTGTGTGTGTGTGAGAGCATGCAGAAGTGGGAGATTCTTGGCTGAAGGACTGGAGTAAGTATAGGGTTAGTGATAGCACAGATGACTAAGGTGGGGCAAGGGATAGAAGATCAGTACCATTACACAGACACTTTGGGACAGATTCCAAAAGAAAGTTGCAGACAGCACAGTGAGTCATACAAAGATATTGGCATATTAAAGGTGGACATGATTCCATAACATACGTATAACTAGTGCAAATAATAAAATATGCAGCATAGTATAATTGCAGACTCTGCCCATGCCTAGCAGATTCTGAAATACAGTGGGTGAGTCTAATGACAATGAAATGCGATAGAGTAGTGCATCAAAGATTTATGAAAGTACTCAGCAGAGGCCACTACAATTCCTTATTAATTTCTACACAACCCTGTGGACTCTGCAGAATATTACTTAAAAGTTGCATTTAATGCAGCACAGCAAGCCTGAGCACTACACTACAAGCCATACTAGAGGATGATGTGCAAATCTGTCCAAGAAGGCAGCCAGCAAGGTGATAAGCCAGGCTACAGATAAGCCAGGTTTCTGACCAGAAAATACTAGATAGGTACAGGATAGACAGAGTGCTTTTGCAGACCATGTGTAGGATATATGCATCCCACATTTCTACATGCAGTCTGCAAGGCAACCCAGTTCTAGTAGAAACAAAAGTGTGAGTCTCAGTATACTAGCCTCTAGGACATTCCAGTGGCATATATTTGATACTCTCAGAGTGTCTCAGACAGCTATTAGTCAAATTCTGGGAGAGTTCTTGGCAGTAATGTGCAGAAATGTGTTTGAGTTCATCGACTTCTCAGCAGCAGCCATGGAGTGCAGGGCTGCCATGGAAGAGTTATATGCCACTACCAACTTTCCCCAGGTCATCGGTACAATTGACTGTACCCACATACCAATAAAAAAAACAGCATCAGATGATGTTTAGTGTTACTGCAATAAAATAGGATAGCCATCACTCAGTTGTCAGATTGTGTGCTCTGCAGATGATCTCATTATCACTATCAAGAAAGCACACCTTGGTAGTGTGCATTATGCAGTCATTTGGAGGAAAGTGGACTGAGGGATGCTTTCCAGCATTCTGAAATTTCAGAGGTGCTACTTCTTGGTAAGTATTGGACCATAGCAATAATGTAGTTAGATTCTATCCATCCTCAACTTCTTTTCCCATTTTGCACATGGGGTCGGGGTGTCACTTCAACAGT
>NC_056731.1:1311330171-1311355171 GCF_019279795.1 Protopterus annectens | reverse complement strand
AATAAAACATCAATAAATGTAAAAATGCAATCTTGCATGAAATGTTTCCTGCCAACATGAAATGTTATAGCAATAACCCACGCCTGGGTGTGAGTAATGCTGGATTTAGTCACGGTTGGTGTGGTTTGATCATGAGGTTGAAGCCTGCGTGGTCAAGCAAAGACAACCGTGGGTAAATCCAGCATTACCCACACCCAGAAGTGGGTTATTGCTATTATACAATGACATTATTTAAGAAAAAAATACTTACGTTTCTTAAATAATGGTATTGTATAATGCCTCCTTGCTGCCCTTCCACAGCTGTCTGGTAGTCTGCGGCAGCTCTGATGTACTGTGCATGCGTACGCTTATCTAGTACATTAGAGCTCTGGGTGGAAGCAACGGAGAAAGCAAGATCTCTGTTGCTTTTTACAAAGTGTCTCGCTATGATAATGGAGTTTAACATAGCGAGACAGCTTTAAAAAAAGCAACAGAGAAAGGAAGCTCTCTTACTTTTTTTAAAGCTGTTTCACTATGTTAAACACCTTTAACATAGTGAGACAGTGTCTAAGCAGCAATGGAGATCTTGCGTTCTCTAGTTGCTGTAAAAAAAAGACATACTAATGGAAAAAGTCTGGGCGACCGGACCTTTTTCCATTAGTATAAGTCTGATTTACAACATGCATGCTGACCAATCAGCGTGCACGTTTTGGAATATTAATGGAGGTTCATTGTATAATACATAATTACCTATACTGCCACAAAAATATACTCATGCCAAGAAGTATATCGACATATTATGATAAAATATTAAAATAATAAATTATGGGATCCCTGGTGGTGGTCTTAGAGAGAAACAACGGTTATTCATATAGATAATACAAAACGTCAGCTGACACAATTATGGGACTAAATGTATATTAGGCAAATCTGATTCAAGAATTACTGAGGAACCTAAGATTCCATCAAGTGAAAGATTGTTTACAAGTTACAAAGCATGTATATTTGAGAGATGTAAATGAGTTTAATAGAACTAGCTATTCTTTACACTGTTGGAACATAAATGGGATTTGACAGGATATATATTTAAAATAATTTATTCTATGAAAGCAGCTACATTAATGTTATCTGATATCCCTCATTTGATTATAGGGCATTATTTTTATTTATCCAGAAAATAAATAGAAATTGGCAATACCCTGGTATATTCCCTCATATCTAATTAAAATGGTACTATGATGGGTATATAAATATGTCAGTCTGGTATAAAAATAAAAAGAAATTGATCATTAATTATTAAATATTCAACATTTAGCCAAAGCTAAACCACACAAGGGTAAAGGAGTAATTTAGTATGTTTTTAAAATTTATGAACATTTTAGACCAGAAAACAGTTACTATGTTGGAGAAATTTAAACTGAACACATATTCTGTTTATCACTAAGGATTATATAGGATTTTTTAGTAGAAGTAAAATTGAAACTAATCAAAATTAACTTAAAGGTACTCAAACCTTCTGAGTACTAAGAATAACCAGAATGAAACAGGAATAGAAAACTGTCATCAAACTTCAAAACACATTTTATATGTCATTTAATGGAATAATTAGAAGAAATTCCTTACATTTCTCTTCAGCTTTCTTCCTGTGCAACTGCTGAAGTATAAGGATCTTTAAAAATCTTTCAGGTATGTGTCTGCATTGCTGTTCCTACTTCCTTACTAGATTCTTAGCCTCTCTCCTTAATTTAAGATGGAGATTCCACTTGAACATGTCCCAAAAGAGGTCTATGGTTCACATTCTGTTAAGTTCCCTACAGCAGTGGCGTAGCTAGAGTTTGTCTTTGAATTTCCTGCCCTCCCCCCTCACAAAATCATGGTCAAATGGGCCTTCCACCCACAGGCATTGAAGTGTCCTATTACTTAGCTATTTCTCCCTATTTGCAATAAACACTGTAATGTGCATACTGCTTTATGCCTTATTTCTACAATGATTAGTTGGATTTCATTTAAAACTTTTATTTTAAATTTTATAGCACAAACACTGACAGGCATCTGGTAAACACAGTAATACAGTCTCACAATGAAAACAGACTAAGCATTAAAACTTCTCTGTCCTTGAAAATCACATTAACTGAAACAGCATTGAAACCAGGGTTGCCAGATTTCCAACTGGCCAGGTAGGGACAAAGTGAGGACCAAGAAAAAAAAGGTCTTTCACGCTAAGTGAGGACCAAAAAAAAAAAAGTCTTAAGGTCTTTAAACATGGAGCTACATCTGTTTAATATGGAACATCAAGCAGTTCTGCATTAAACACAAGTAGCTCCATGTTTACCAATTTTTGATTGGCCCGTATGCCAGTATACGAGCCAATCAAAAAACTCAAAAAACGGAACTGTGTTTAATGCGGAACTGCCTGATGTTCCACATTAAACACAAGCAGCTCCGTGTTTATTGATTTTTGATTGGCCCATACGCCGGTATACAAACCATTCAAAAAACTCGAAAAACAGAGCTTTGTTTAATGCAGAACTGCCTGATGTTCCGCATTAAACACAAGCAGCTCCATGTTTAGCGATTTTTGATTGGCCTGTATGCCAGTATACAGGCCAATGAAAAAAAAAAAAAGCAGAGGGCTGTTTCACCGGAATTTATACCGGCAGTGCGGGACTCAGGATTGGGCTGCTGATCCCAGGACAATCCCGCTCAAATGGGGACGTTTGGCAACCCTGATTGAAACCACATTAAATTTATGAACCAATAATGACATAATGACAGAACTGCCCAGTTCAGAACATTTCCATCATAAAAGTCTAATCAAACTTCTGTCATTACAATTCACCAATATCAGTAAATATGCACAGTGTCTGCAGAAGTAAAAGTCATCTTAATAATTCCACATTAAAAGAGATCTGTAACTAATGAAGCGGTTGCTGCTACCAAACTTTATATTTCATTGTTACATCTACAATAAAGTGCCTGTTGCCCTTGAAGAATAAACTGCCTATGTTAGATTAATAAAATGATAAGCTACTAATATTGTAATAGGGAATGGATGGCAAACTGATAACAGGTTCATAGTTACTAGGTATGTTCCCCAAAGGTGGACATTCAGAGGACTGCAGCATCCACTCCCTTTAAAGTACAACACAGTACAGCATCAGCAATCCATCTACATACCGTAGAAGTAGAAACCACAGCCATTGCATCAAAAGCAATTATACTACCTGTTGTGGTACTAATAATGCTAACAGGCTTAGCATACGCAGCACTAAGCTTCTCTTCACCTGAAACTCTCAGCTCCTTTTAAAATCCACTTGACACTCAACTAAATCTTTTAACTTTGCAGCACAAGAAATCTGGAAAAAGACAACATTTATTTGTGTGTGTGTGTGGGGGGGGGATAAATGCCCAAAACCAGGGACACATTTTAAACATTGCTTGCATAATCTTAGAATGTTGCTAAAATAAAGTATTTTGCATTATCATGCGTTTCCCTAAAGATAGGAAGACTGAAAGTTAAATGGCTATCATAATTTAGTGAATTCAGTTGTCACTGATTTGCCAGAAAACCGCAACTTTTAAGAGGAACAGACGAAAAGTATGAGGCAAACATTCCAGACATTCTGTAAAGATCTGGACAGTTAAGAGCTTGAATCACAAGTGGTGGTATGAGTAGACAATTAAGGCTCTTGTTTCTAGTACCTAAGGTACAGGGTTTGAGCCTGAGTAACACTAACCACCAGGTACACACAGAAAATCTCCTTACTTGAGCAGCAGCAGAATTAAATTAGTAAGGCAGGAACCAGCTTGGGCAATCTCCTTGCTTGAGCAGCAGCAGCAGAATTAAATCATACAAACACACACACACACACACACACACACACACACACACACACACACACACACACACACACACACACACACACACAGAAAATCTCCTTACTTGAGCTGCAGTCGAATTAAATCAATCAGGCAGGCAGGAACTAACTCAAGCAATCTCCTTACTTGAGCAGCAGACACACACACACACACACACACACACACACACACACACACACACACACACACACACACCTCCTTACTTGAGCAGCAGCAGAATTAAATGTGGCAGGCAGGAGCCAGCAAATCTCCTTATTTGAGCAGCAGAATTAAATCACACACACACATGCACACAGACACACAGACACACACACACACACACACACACACACACACACACAGAACATCTCCTTACTTCAGCAGCAGCAGAATTAAATTGGGCAGGCAGGAACCAGCTCCTTACAGGCATAGCTGCATTATAAAATTGTATGTGGACAGGAAGAAGAACAATGCACTCACAGATGTGATGGTACAGGACCACTCTTAAAGAAGAGTGCACTTAACATTTTTATTTTTTTCTAATAAAAGTATTAAAGTTGACAATCCCAAAAGTGCTGCCTGGGGTGGACTGCCTCATATGCCCCTCCCTCTAGCTACGCCACTGCCCTGATATTCTAATTTCTCTGATATCACACTGATTCTGAGTCTAAAATCATATTTATGAGGTGCCAGAACCAATTAGGAAATGGGGCTAGACAACTGACCCAGTTTGACATACACCAATTTATCTGAAAGCACCACAAAGCTGTGGCAAAATCCTATATTGTGTGCTTCAGTTATTAAAACAAATGCAGCTTCTTTGTTTTAGTGTTAATTTTTGCAATATATGAAAAGTAATTCAGAAAAAAAATAGTCACATTTCTTGAATGTGCAGCTCAATCTATAAGACCATTATCATACAGGGTCATCCTCCAAATTATCATTGATAACATTTGGCTTGGCTTATGAGGGTACTCTGTCTCGTGTTGGATCCCCTAAATAGTTAACGCCCAAGATAATATCCATCTCTACTCAGGGCTAAAATGTATCCAGTAATGGTTGAAAACATATTGCAGCTGATGCAAGGGACTAAGAAGTGAAAATAATGTAATCTGGTTTACATTTAGACAAGCCTTAAATCCTGCGAAAACTGAAGTATGATGAAATGGGATCTATTAAAAAAAAGGAAGCGTAAATCATCACATTCTGCTACAAATAAATATTGCAATATATTTTGCCCTAATTAATACCACAGAAAATGTAAAAATAACTGCAGAGAAAAAAATCCACACGCCCCATTACTTAAACACAATAACCCCTGTGTACAGAGAATGGTAAGAACATTAGAAATTAAACTGTTTGTGCTCCCTATCTGCATGTTGCAACTCAAGTTGATAAGTAAAACTGTGCTTGCAGTTCACAGTCTGCAAACACATATCAAACATTCTGCTACTGCCACACCAAGACCATGAAAACCTACAGGAAAATCTAGAATAAAAAATATTATCACTTAACCAACTATATGGAAAGCAATATGTAATATAATATAATATAATATAATATAATATAATATAATATAATATAATATAATATAATATAATCATATAAATACATTTCAGTTGTATACATGCCCCATAAAAAGAAAAACATCACTTCCATATCAGTAGAATAAAGAAACAAAAATATCACTCTCCCATTATCTGAACTGTGCAAAGAAGAGACCTGTAGTTTATACACTAGCCAGTTCAGCTTTCCATTTACCAGCTGAATTAAATGGTTTTCCTGTAGCATAACTATGTCAGTCTTCTCTTTCTTAAAGTAAGTGATGATGTTATCTTCACTGGCTTTTTAAAACCCTCAATATTAACAGATCATAGAATTGTCTGATACACAATGTTGAGCTTTGATATACATATATATATATATATATATATATATATATATATATATATATATATATATGTATATATATATATATCTATATATCTATATATATATAGCCAGAGAGAGGTCACACACACACACACACACACACACACACACACACACACACACACACACACGCGCACACGCACACGCACATGCACACACACACACACACTCACACACAAAATGAAGGTCATACCAGACAGCTTCTAACTGAACCAAAGTGCTATCTCTTTCAAATACCATACGCTAGCCTATGTAGAACACAGAAATGATTATAATCCATAAAATCACCAAGCTATCTAAAGATTATTGAAGCAATTTAAATATTTAAATACATTAATATCTGGCCTAAACCAAAAAATATAGTTGTATTCAACTTTATGTACAAATACTACACATTTCCAGGATAGGAAACCAAAAGGTAGTAACTTGACCTTGTTTGCTGTAGCATAGACTAGATCCAGGCCTGCTGAATCTAGCTTTGTTTGTATAACTTGAGCACTAATCCAGGCATTCTTTAAAGTAAGTCATTTGGATTAAGCACTTGGGCTTCAGACCAGTTGTTTTACATTAGGAAGGTTTGTGGCCTGCACTGTGGTGGCAGGACAGGTAGCTTACATACTTCTAAGTTGGGAACTGCTGATTGAGAGCTCAGTGTCTGTTATTCTAAAAGTGTAAAGGCATAGCAAAATTAATTTAAAATGGGTGGCGAAAGCCAAACACACTCTGGCTAGGCTTATAAATGCCCTAGGGCAGATAGCCTAGTATGAACCTATGAACCTATGAACCCTGACAAGTCCTGCTCAAAGAAAGTCCTGACTCTTTTGAACTTTGAACAATTAAATCATTAAACAATTTTATCATATTTCAGCTGCTTATTAATGGCACTGAATATTGCAAATTCAATACCATGATTAAGCTCTGTTGTACAAATTGCGGAGCATGCAGTCTGCTTTTAATGTAATGAAGGCATGATTTAGGGACGATAACCAGCAAGAGTATCACTGTAGGTATAACTGAATTCATTTCCAGGAGTAGTTTTATTATTTCTTCAGTGTCTAATCACTTCACTACCAGCAATGATAAGGAAGCAGACATGAGTGGTGCTTCTGCTTTGTGATTTGAGGCATTTTACCTTATTTCATGTCTTCTTTGATGAATTTGTTAAGGAACTACTTTATGTCTAAGTTTTTCTATCAAGTTATCAAGAAATGGGCCATGGAAATCTAAAAAAGTCAGTAGAGCATACCTAGAAAAGTTAAGGTGCCTTGTTTTAATCAAATGTTGACGATCACATTCCAGAAATCTGCATTATGTCTGTGCTTGGCTCACCACAATCATGTGAATTCCAGACAACCTGTACTTATTGTAACTACTTTTGTAATGCTTTTTTTTATTTTATTTTTCTGGATTGTGTACTGATGGAAGTGGTTGTGTCTTCATGGCCTTGAATTTTTTTTTTTAAACTGAATATGATAATTGCTGTTTCTCTAAGTAGCATTTACCAATGGCTGCCCACTGGACAGACAAAGTCAATACCTCATATGCACTACAATGTGAATATGCAAGGTAGAATAACTGAATGGTTTTACTGCAAGTGATAAATGTGCAGCCCACCTTATAATAGTACTCATCCACAGACTGAGGCCCACCTCCTGTGACATTCTGATTAATAAACCCTGCCAACTGATATCACCTTCTCTACAGTTTGCAGAAAATATGGGGGTTTCTATGTCCTTGAGAGGTACTTTGTGTCTGCATGGTGTATACATTATATCTTTCTGCCCTACTGGATGATGCTGGGGCTCTGCCTCTGTCACATCCATGGCAGGTCCTGCCTGCCATATCTGACTGGCTTTTCATAGGTTGGTATTAGGCTATCGGCCCTAATATCTATACAAGCCTAGCCATAACAATTCCCTGGCTATTTCTTCCCACAGTATTTACTTCCCTGGACCCCTGTCGCTGCTCTATTATCTTAATGAGGAAATGCTGATGTCTCGCAGGCTACATCATAGGTTCATAGGTTCATAGGTGTGTACTAGGCTAATGGCCCTGGACCATTTACAAGCCTAGCCCATAGGATTAACCTGGCATCGTGCAACCTGACCTTAGTTCCCAGTACCTCTGTCGAGTAGAGTCACTGGAGTGATCCCTGAGGTGGATTTTCTATTTCCCATCCACTCATCAAGATTTCTCTTTAAGAGGGCCAGTGAGGTGCTCTGCATGACATGTATGTGAAGTCTATTCCAGATCATGGGCAGTCTCTGGGTTATGAGCCTGTCCCTTCAGCATGTTTTGTTGATTGTGGTAATAAGATTGAGGTCTCTGGAGTGTGTGGTGTGGAGGGATCGGGATTTCTTTAGATGTAGCATTTCTAACAGAGCTAGGTCAGACATGGCTTTTTAAGTCAAGCAGAGATTGCCTCTGAGTAGGCGATATGAGACAGAGAATAGTTGGAGTATTTTGAGTCTGTCCATATAGGACAAGTGTTTAAGGCCTGGGATCCTCTTTGTGAGGTACTTTTGTGGCCTCTCCAGTTGTTGCAGGTGTCTAGTGAGGTACATGCCTAATGGGGTATTGTACTCAATGATTGGCCTAATGAGGGAAGAGTAGAGGAAGACAATGACCTCTTTCTTCCTGGATGCAAAACCCTTAGTAATGAGATGTGCCACATATAAGGACTTTCTGACCACTGTGGCAATGTGGTGGTCAAAAGAAAGATTGTTGTCAACCTGTGTTCCCTGATCTCTTATAATGCCTTCTCTGTTCAGTGGACTACCAGCAATGTGGTAACTCAAGGTAACTAGGTTTTTCCCAAGGGGGATGATAACAAATTTTTTGACATTGAGCTTAAGGCCATGGTTCTGACAGCAGTCGCTGGCATAAGTGGGGCCTTTCTGTAGATGTCAACGTCACTTGGGGAGTTAATAATAGCTCCCAACTTGCAATTATCTGCAAACTTTGTCAGGCAGAGTCCCTTTGTGTTGGCCTGGACTTCAGAGAGGTAGATACCAAACAGGAGAGTACCCAGGACCGAACCCTGTGGGACTCCACTCATGACTGGTCTTCAGTATGACTTGGAGTCAACTACTTTCACACTGTGGGTTCTATCTGTGAGCCAGTTTGCAGCCCACCTAGTAATATAGGGGTTGATACATAGCTTAGTGAGCTTTTCTATGATTCCTGAGTGAGGAATAGTATCAAAGGCCTTGGCCAAATTAAGGTAGGCTGTATGAATCACCTTGCTTTCGTCCACAGCTCTGGTGACTGAGTCGAAGAAGTCAACTAAGGTGAGCAGGCATGATCTATCCTTCACAAAACCAAACTGTGTAGGATTCAGAGTTTGGAGATTCCCTATATCCTTGTTTGCTAGGTCCATGATGATCCGTTCCATAGCTTTGCATATCAGACTCGCCAGGCTAATGGGGCAGGGTCTGTAGTCACTCCTTCTTTGTGGAGAGGGATGACTGTAGCAGTGCACCATTTGGTAGGGACAAAGCCTGAGGTGAGGCTGTGATTGAAGAGGGCACACAGGTGAGGTGCCAGTTCACTCTCTAGTTCTTGTAGAACACAGCCAGGGATATTGGCAGGTCCCATAGGAGCTTTATTCTTGACCTTGGGCAGTGCTGTTTTAGCCTGTTCAGCAGTAATACTAGGTGGCTGGCAATCTACTGGTATTGTGATTGGTCCTTTGGGGGGGGGGGGGTAAAGTTGGCACTGAATCTGTCAGCCAGTATTTTGGCAATATCTGTTGGCTCAGTATAGGAGGTACCATTGTACAGTAGCTCAGAACAAATCTGGGTATTGCCGTGGAGATTCTTTACATAACTATAGATGGCCTTGTGGTTGTCTTTACTATCTGCTGCAATTCTGTTTTCATAGGTAGCTTTAGAGAATTTGATGAAGGATCTCAACTTTTTTTTGAGGCTGATAAGGGAGTTTTTCCAGTCTTGGGACTTTACCTTATTCCACATCAGTTTCCTCCTTCTATTGTAGAGATTGTTTATGGCAGGGAGACACCAACTGGCATCCTTTTTTTGGAGGAGAGCGTTTTGGTTCTGTTGGGTATGGTGAGATCCATGTATTTGTGTACGTGTTCATGCAGTGCATTGGTGTATGATTCAACAGTCATGCAACTATTCTCCATGTTCATGGGTGCCATGAAGTTAGCCACCTCTGTTTTTAGGAACCCAAAGTTAGCTTTGGAGAGGTTTTTCATGGTGGTTACCTTTGCGGTGGGGGGTTTGAGGATTTCTAAGGTGATTAATTTGTGGTCGGATCTAACCAGGGAGGAGTTGTCTATTGGTGTAGAGCAATGGTCGCCCATGTTAGTAATGACCAGGTCAAGGATGTTGCTACCTCTAGTGGGGGTAAGAGCGAGTTTGTCCAGGGCATTGGAATTAATGAATTTCAGGAAACTTTGGGCAAGTGCATTGGTACATGAGTAGTTTTACCAGTTAATGGAGGAGTAGTTGAAATCACCCAGTTTGAGAGTGTTAGGTTGGACTCTAATATTTTCCAGGGTGCTTAGGAATGTGGAGTGTGAATCTTGGGACATGGTTGGAGAACTATAGCAGGCTATGACCTGAATCAGTGTCTTACCCAATATTAGCTGCACCTGAAGTATCTCAGATGCTTTATGTTGGGCTACCAGTCTAGACGTGCTCATATCCTTTAGGAATATGGAAATACCACTGCCTTTGGGGCTTTGGTTCAAGTTCTGGTGCCAAAAGGAGTGAAATGAGTTATAGTCTGGTAGTGCAGGGGTGCTTTCTGCTGCCTTGCACCAAGTCTTCTGTTACAGCACAAATGTAGATGCTCTCCATTTTAAGGAGTGCTTCAAGCGAGTGCATTTTGAGATTTACACTTCTAGCATTGAGCAGCATGACCATCATATTGCATTTGTTTGTAGCTGGTACAGTGATAATTTGGTCTTAGCAACACCACCTAAAAAAGGCATTATACAGGTGGCAAGATCCTTGGCCAGTATGCGGAAGCACAGGGGTGACAGATGCAGGCCATCTCTGGCAAAGCATCAAGGTCTGTCAAGCATGTCATCCCAGCTAGACAGATACTGGATCCTCTTAGAATGACGCCAGAAACTTAGCCAATTGCTGAAATCAATCATTTTCTGCTTGTACTGTGGTATAATTCTGGGTGATGGTAGGATGCTGTTCACGGCTAGGGTCATACCCGCCTGGGCTACATAATCCGAGAGCTCCTCCATGTCTCTTTTTATGTAGTCCAGGGAGGTATGTCTCAGGTCATTTACACTCACATTTACAATGACAGAGTCATATCTGCACTTGTTGTTGAGGGACCTGAGTGGATGTGTTATCTGGCAGATCCTGGGGCCTGACAGGCTGCTAACCATTAATTTATCCTTATTCAACCTAGTGAGTGGGATATCAGTGTGCTTATGACTAGTGTGTTGGGCATGCTGTTTTGTCTTAGAGGCTTTGGTTGAGTGGCACACTGTTTAGGAGAGTTATGTGTCTCGTGATTAGTGTTGTGTTGTGGTGGTCAAGTGCATTTCTGCCTTGGAAGTCTCTGCTGTTTGGGTAGATTTTTATTGAGAGCCTCCATGATGGTGGTTATGTGGTTTGTGTTTTTATGTGAAGGCAGTGCTGGTGTTGTTCTGGAGGTCTATGTGCTCCATGTGGTGTGGTGCAAGTGTTGACCTTCTCCTCTTGAACAGCTATTCTGGTCTTGGCTGGAGAGTGCATGGCTTCCAATTTGGATATATAAGTGCATCTCTTGCAAATCTGAATATTGGGAGGTAAGAGGAAAGGGTTGTCAGTGTAAATGAGGCAGTTGCTACATTGCCTCAGGATACCCAAGTTCACCAGGTTATTAGGAGAAAGCACAGGGAATTGACCTTTAGACATGCCTGAAGGGGTGGGCACTAATAATAAGTACTGGAGCTGTTTCCTTGTAGAACATTTAGTGCTGGTAGTACTTTTGTGTGCTACAATAATTGCTACAAGAAGTTTGGTAAAGTGCTAAACTATTTAGCTAGTAAAGGTGTAGGAGATGAGAGAACTAGAAGATCTAAAGGAAACATTGAAGAGCAGACTTTGGCACTGCTCAGAAGCTTACAGACAGTCCTGGACACAGCAAATCTGTATCTGGCTAGACTAATTACAGGAAAGGTGGGAAATAAGTGCAAATGTGGGCTTTTAAACCAGAAAGTTGAAAGAGATGGAAAAACTGCCCAAACGGCCAATAAACTACAATTTCTGGGCAAGAAACCACTCCTCCTGTGGTAGATAGGCTACCTATGCTTACCACTTTCACTGATAAGCTAGAAGGCTTCCCTCTAACACCGAAAGGCTTGGGGAACTCAGAAGTTTACATACAGTCCTGGATACAGCAAATCTGTTTCTGGACTAGACTAGTTACAGGAAAGGTGGGAAAAGCGCAAACACGAGCTTTTAAACCAGAAAGTTGAAAGAGTTGGAAAAACTGCCCAAATGGCCAGTAAACTTCAATTTCTTGGCCAGAAACCACTCATCCTGTGGTAGATAGGCTACCTAGTGCTTACCACTCCAACTGACAAGCTAGAAGGCTTCTCTCCAACACAGAAAGGCTTGGGGGGCTCAGAAGCTTACAAACAGTCCTGGATACAGGCTACTAAGATGCAAAATGTTAGGGAGATAGTGGAGTAAATATAGAGCTAAATGTGTCTGCTAATATGTTGCCTTTGTCCTCAGGGGGGTGTATAAGTATTGTGCACTAGCTTTGAACATTGAACAAGGTTTCTGACATAGTTGACCAATTATATTTTATTGTGGTTCAACAGAATTGCCTCTTCTTAAAAAGTGTTTTGGGATTTAAAAGCTGAAGAAGGCTTTGTGGTTGTCCTTAGCAGCGATAGCAGTTCTCATTTTGTACTCACTTTTGAGGAATTGATTTTGTTTCTAAGTTCTTTGCTGATCTTTTTAAATTCACCTCTAGCTGATGGGATGTTAAGTTTGCTTTTGCAGGCTATGAGTTTCTTCAATTTAATTCAACTTTATTGTCAATGCACTAGAGACAACATCACAAAGTACAGTGAAATTCGTATTCTACAAGTCCTCCAAAAACATAACACATTAACACAAAACAAAAATAAAAATAGAATTTCACCCCTCCAAACACAAGCCAGCCTACGCGGCTGGAAGGAGAGGCAATGGATGGGTTTTATTTAGAAGTCTAATTGCATAAGAAAGAAAACTGTCTTTCAACCTTGTTGTTCTAGCTGATATGCTCTTGTAAAGTCTCCCTGATGGAAACAACATAAAAAATTTGTGTTGAGGATGAGTAATACCCTTTGTTATAGATGTCCTCCAGTGCAAGGAATCTTCTTCCAATGACATTTTGCACTGATTCTATCATACTCTGTAAAGCCTTATGGTCTCTTGCTATACTTTTCACAAACCAAACTGTAATGGAGTGGGACAAGATAATCTCAATTGTACATCAGTAGAAGTTACTGAGGATAGTACTTGTCATGCCAAACTTCTTCAGCCTTCTCAGAAAATACAGACACTGCCAGGCTTTCCCACCAGGTCTCTGATGTTATAAGTCCAAGTGATGTCCTCAGAGATGTTAATACCAATAAATTTAAATGTAAGCACTCTCTCCACCTCAGACTCACCGATATACAGTGGTAAGAGCTGTCCTCTCTTCCTCTGTATATCAATAATTATTTCCTTCATTTTAATGATATTGAGAGAGAGATTACTATCCTGACATCACTTCACAAGCCCAGCCACTTCCCTCCTGGATGCTGACGTCTCACCCCCAGAAATCAATCCAATAATGGTGGTATCATCCACAAATTTAATAATATTGATGCTATGTTGGGAAACAATACAGTCATGACTGAAGAGTGTATACAGCATGGGACTCAAAATACAACCTTGTGGTGTTCCTGTTTTTAAAATTATTGTTTTGGAGATATTATTCCCCAACCTGACTGACTGTGGTCTGCCTGTTAAAAAATCCAGGACCCAGATGCAAAGAATAGATGGCACACCTAAAATGGACAGCTTGTTACCCAGATCAGCTGTATCACAGTATTAGAAGCTCAGCTATAGTCAATAAACAACAATCGAGCATAATAGTCCTTGTTCTCCAAGTGTGTAAGAACTGAATGCCATGTTATACTAACTGTGTCCTCTGTCTATATGTAGACTGTAAAGGGTCAATCATATCAGGTATGAATGTCTGAATATGGCTCATAATGATTATTTCAAAGCATTTCATCACTTTAGGAGTCAATGCAACAGGCCGGTAATAATTCACATTATTAACTTTACCCTTTTTTGGCAGTAGAATAATAGTAGTTGTTTTGTAACAGGTAGGGATTATAGCTTGTGTAAGAGAAAGTTTAAATATATCAGCCAAAACATTAGAAAGCATTATAGTGCAAGTTTTTAGTGCATGTCCAGCAATGTTATCTGGGCCAGTTGTCTTCCGAGTATTTCTCCTCAGAGACTTTACCACATCTGCAGATGATATTATGAACAGTGGTGATAAACCCTCATTAGCTCTCCCCCTGCCCATTAACTTGGTATTATGGGCCTCAAAGCAGGCATAACATTCATTAAAATCTTCCTGTAAGAAATGACTATCAATGGTCATCCCTCTACTTCTGTCTCTGTGATGTTTTCCAATTCTTGCCACAGAAACTGGGCATCAGCAGTAGTATAGAAACCCTTCAATTTACATCAGAGTTTACTCTCAGCTTCTCTAATAACTCTGTGTAAATCATATCTAGATTTTTTTTTTACTCGCTGGCATCACCTAAGGCATATGCTTTAGAGCTAGGATGAAGCGCAAAGCAAACTTCTGAATTAATCCATGATTTGTTAATTGGATATGACTAAATATGTTTATGGGCACAATAAGATCATTGCATGCACTTATGCAGCTGGAAACTGCAGAACTGTATTCTTCCAAATTAACAGTACCATCCTCGTTCATAAGAGCTTTCTTAAAATCATCCCACTGAGTATATCGAAAGCAGTCCTGAAGCTCCTGTTCAAATTCTTCTGTCCACACTTTAACAACTTTTCTTACAGCAGGGACTTGTTTGAGGAACTGTCTGTATGCTGGATAGAAGAATACAGAAATATCTGACATTCCAAAATGAGGGCGAGGTGCAGCCTTATATGCCCCCTGCATGTTACTAAACACGTGTGTTTTTCTCCCATGTAGGGAAAGTAACATGTTGCTGGTATGCTGGCTTCATAGTCCATAAATTACAGTGGTTAAAATCACCAGCCACTATGAACACTGCATCAAGATGTTTATTTTCTTGTATATTTATAGCCCCATACAATGGCCCCAGTGCTGCTGTGGGATTAGCATACAGAGGAATGTAACAGATAAAATAAACACAGTAGTAAACTCTCTCAGTAAATAAATGGGTCGACATTTCAACGAGGTACTCTACATCACTTGAACAATGTTTACTAACAAACTGCACATCTGAGCTCCATCAATTATTAAAATAAGTGCAAATTCTCCCACCTTTGAGTTTACTAGATGCCGCTGTGCAATCCCCGTGTTAAATAGAATGATTATGTAGCCTGACATCTGATTTTGGAATATTGTCCGATAGCCAAGTTTTCAGTAAAAATTAGCTCACAGCACTGTTTCACTTCTCTCTTAGCGATAATCTTTATTTATTTATTTTATTTTGCATTTGTTTACCGGGAAAGTCCTACTGGGCAGACAGCATTTTCAGAGGAGGCCTGTGGAGAAAAGCAACACAAAAAGTGAAGTACATACATTAGTAACAGTAAATGCAGCATGACAGACAATATATACAACATAAGTTATAGTAGATACAGAAAGTCTAACAGTCGATACAACATCAGATGTGGAACTTAACATAGTGATATTATTAACATAGAACATGTGAGTATTAATTTACAATTGTAAAGGGAAATAATTCTAGATTTATCACACATTTATGAATAAAAAGAAAAAAAAAAAAAATCATAATACAAATAAGATCACTGTCCAGGAGACATGCTGAATAATTAATGGAGAGTGTACTTATGATTACAGGAGATCAGCCAGGGGTGTTGTGTGAACAGATATAGGAGGAGTATAAGGATTCACCTGCAGTGTTGCTAGTTTTAGACACTTGTAGTAAAGATTTATTTGATGATCATAGTGTTTGAGTGTTAGAGTAAAGTTGTAGCAAGCTTTGGAGAGATGGAGTTTTTTTTTTGGATCATAGAGTAATTTGTGGGCCACGATTAATTAGCTGTATGCAAGAAGAGGTTCAATATTCATCCATTTTGTTCTCAAGAGATTGAATATGAGCAAGCAGAAGGCTAGAGAGATATGGTTTGCCAACCCTAGTCTTTAGCTTAGCATGTAACCCACCTCTCTTGCCTCTCTGCTGCCTCCTGAATTGTTCCTTCCTCTGTCTGCATTCCTCATGCAGCTCTACTACAAGCAGGCCTTGCCTGCAAAAGTTCTTACAAGGAAAATAATTTTGATCCAGCAAACTCTTGATAATATCCTAAAATTATTTACCAATCTTTAACAGCATTTCTCTATCATACACAATCAATGCAGATGAGGTTTGCACATCAAAAAACTTAAAAAGCAACCAGAAAAAACAACAAACAAAAATGTTTTCAGGAAGGGTACACAAAGATGTCAGCACAGTGGGCACCATCTTTTTTAATCTTCCTGTCACTGTATAGTTTGCTTATAGTATGTTAACACCATAGGGCTTCATTCCCAAATTTGGCATTGTATTATGTCTTGTAGGGACAAATGCCTTCATGCATGCTTTGAAATGAACAAAGAAATTATCCACAAGTGTGGCAGTATGAGATATGGGCTCATGGTGATGAATAGGCCATCTAAATTTCATTGGGTCATCAGTTAGCTGCATTAGTTTGTCTTAAGAGTAGTTTCTAAAGGCAAAAGGGTTTTGTTATATGTCATGTTGTACCCTCATAGCAAGTATTACCAAAATGTGGGCAGTTTTGAACAGCAGTCTGGTAAATGTAGGTGTTCAGCATAGATTGGCAATATTGGTGAGAGCCTGGCCCAATATTTTTAAACCCCTACTTGGGACTTGAACCAGCTGGTTTAAAAAACAAGCATTATTGAAATCCAGAAATCTTGGGGCATATTTATTTCAGGTGGTGTAGGTTTCCCAGTTAATGGAAGAATAGTAGAAATCTCCCAACAGAATAAACTTAAGTTCAATAGGGAGTTTGTTTTGCTGTGCCTCATAGACAGTAGGTGACATGGGGGGGGGGGTACAGTAGCTGGCTGTGATAGGGGACAGAGTTCTACTTGCCAATAAAAGGATATGGAGAAATCCAAGGTCATTGTCCTTGCTTAGGAGACTGTAGGTAAGATGGTTTCTTAGTAATATAGACTCACCCTCCCATCCAATAACACAGTCGTTTGCTGCATTCATTCTGAAGGAGTAGTCAGCACTGAAACTCTGGATGGGGATATCATTGTTCTAAATTGATGTTTCAGTAATTTTGCAGAAAGCTATATTTTCAACAGTACAAATTTATTTAAAGAGTGTAACTTCTTCATTGGTGTTTAGGCATTATGCAGTACTGCCTTTATATTGTTTTGATTTTGAATAACAATGCAAGTAGTTTGTAGAGACTGATTTTGCTATGAGGGAAGAAAATGTCATGGCCAACATATGGCAGCCATGAGGAGAGAAGTACCGGCTTTCAGTAGCAAAGCATCTAGAGTTATCAAAGATCTCCTTCCGGGCTGATATGTATTTGATCCCTTTAAAATGTCACCTGATAGCTAAGCCAATAATTTAAGTCAATTAACTTTTGCTTGTATTACATCATCATTATTGGCGATGATAGGATACTGGCCAGTACTACTTTCACACACACTTCAGATGCATATTCTGATATCTCAGTACTAACTAAGGAGATATGTCTCAAATCATTTACTCTCATGTGCAATGACCATGTCATGTGTGTACTTAGTGTGAAGGGACTTGATCTTAATGACGCTGTTGATTATGGCACCTGAGAGGCAAATAAATGTTACTATGTATATGCACAGCTTGATGAGTGATGCATCTGTGTGTCTGATTATGGAGTCATGTATGACTAAAAAGTTACCAAATGTACTCTCTCAGCCTTGCTGCTCAATCAGCCTGCCAGATGACTACCATATTTTATAGCTGTGTTTCTACAATGTTTTGTCACAAATGTTGTTGTGCATGTCATTTGTCTATTAGTGTGACACTGAGTGTCCTGTATAGTAAGTCATTATTTAGGAGGCCTTTGTGGTTTAGGCAGGGACTTTGGTGGCATCATAATGTGGGGTGGTTATCAGAACTGACAACATGCTGGGTATAGTCTACAGTCTTTGAGGAGAGGCTGGCCTCCTAGTTAAGCAGCCGCCTGCACCTCTGAGATATGGAATAGTATATTAGAAGAATCAAACAAATGTCAATGATCATGAGGCAATTCGTGCATTACCTCAATGCTCCTATTGCTATCAGATTGGCAACAGATGGTGAGGTAAACTGTGAATTCATGATATTTAAAGCTTGGGGATAAAGGCTACTAATGAGCACTAATGAAGTGAATTTGTAGGAAGAGTCTATATAGCAGAAGAGTATATGAGCAGATTTTAAAAGAAATGTGGAAAAATTGATTAAACCTCCATGGTGCACTAAACAGCCAAGAAGATAATAAGAAGAAAGGCATATTGAGCTTTATCAGTCAAAGAAGAGGAAATCCCCACTTTATTTACCAGTGCTCACTTGTATAAGCAAATGAGATAAGATGGTAGCTACTTCAATCAAATTTTGCAGGATTGTGCAATGACCAAATTATTCAGTGCATAATTGTGTTCATGTAACCTGAAATAAAATAAGCAGTTAGTGGTTGTGTGAGTTCCACATGATCAACCACGTGCTGACAATTGAAATTCGTGGTACTGTAGTGCTTGGAATCTGATTTCTTGTCAATCAGTGAGCAACAGTAAGAATCCTCACTCAGCTATAGCCTGAAAATGCTATTGTTTAATGACTAAGAATGGTTATGAATGCTAACAGCATAAGTACAAATGCTGTCTGGAAAATTGAATGCATATTCCTGCAAAAAAATCATAATGACAGAGTGGATACTATGTTATGCATTTTTCAGTGACATCATTTGCCTTGCACAATGTAGATGCACAATTAATATAACCCACTTCTCTGTACATTGTACTGAATGCTGCCCATTCTTAAATTGTGGAAGTACACAATAAGTTGGTATTCCCCATCTGTTGTACAGTGGTAGTCCATGCTGATGTTCTCATTGTTCTGCTGAGCTGACAGAAAGACAATATAGAATTTTGAAGTAAGTGTTAATGTTGTCAGCATTCCACTCAACCTGCAGTAATTGAAAACAGGAACTAAGAGCCTTGGAAAATAGGAACATCCAACTAAAAATATAGACATCCAATTAGTTCAAAATGTGAGTATCAAGTAGTGCATGGCTTCCAGTAGGAACATGGAATACTATTTAGAAATACGTTTAAAAAAACAGAAAGTGACAAAAATGATGGAAAAATGTAAACACATTATCAGAGACTTTGTAAATCTATAGACTTTAATGAACTGTATAACGAAATTCTACCGTACAAGGTCATTTATGTTTGCTTCAGGAAAGAAGAGATGGAAGATACGTGTCCTCTTTTTTTAAATTATTGTTGTAACTAGCATGTTGGTCATTTAGTGTTATTTTCTGTGGACTAGACAACTATAAAAGTCACATGATGACAAGAGATTCAGAAAATTGCGTAAAGGGGTAAATCAAGTGTGAAAACAGGGACATACCTCCAAACACAGGGACATTCAAAATCAGGCCCAAAAAGAAGAACATTTCTCCAAAATAGGGACAGTTGACAGATCTGACTGGTAGAACATTTTTTTTTTTATTATGGCTTCTCTTGCCCCATAATTTGTATAAGTTGCATTGAAAAGCAGAATCCTAAGAACACAACTGCATGTGTTTTGGGATACTGTTAGTATTGCTGTTAATGGTTACAGAAGATCACAAATGTAAATCAGTGTTTTAATAAAAAAAAATTCAACCATTATTGATGTGTAATTAAATTATCCATAGGTAGTTATAAAATTCCAAGTGCTCATTTAAGAGTTGAAACCAAATGTACTGTTAATGCTAGTTTTACCAGCATAACCTAGTCAATCCACAAACACAGTTCATGCTGCTGTTGTCACTGTGGTACAGCGCTGGAGAAATCACATACTTATCAATACATCCACTTCAATTTTTGCTGCATAGACCTGTCTGTACATCTCTTTAATAAACATTTTATAAGACAAAACAGGCAGTATGCAACACTTTGTATGTAGTCTCTTTCCAACGCTGAACTACTTTCTGATCTTTCCTATATCTGTATAATAATACGTCTGAAGTTTTACCACATTACTACTTTTACTGTGATGTACAACAATAGTTTATTTATTTATTTATTTGACATTTGTTTACCGGGGTGGTCTGACTGGGTCTACAGAAACCATTTTCAGCAGAGGCCTGGGGAGAAAAGCTCCACATACAGTACAATAAAAATACAGTAAAGTTCAATACAGTACAAATCACATTAGAAATACTATACAAAATAAGTTGAAAGAACAAACTAAGTTACAAGATGTTGCAATATATACTACATATAGAGTTAAAAATATTATAGGCAATAATAGTCACTCTCACTATGCATGATGTAGTGTCCAAAAATAGTATGTAGGTAGGGCAATGTGTGACATTGACTGCTATAGTACATGAACAATAACTAACTAACTAAATAAATAAATAGAATGTCAGTTTCAGTTAAGAAAATAATAGCCAGAAAGTTAGTCATGCAGAAAGATAGTGAGAGAGTTAAGAAGACTAGAAGTAATGCAGCCTGAGCAGTAGCTTAAGGATATAGTATAGAACATAGAAGGAGTTAGAAGAGCCTTAGGATCTTGCAAACTATGAAGGACTGAAATTTAACAGAACTGGAGGATGAGGCTAGTGTGGAGGAAGAGAACATGCTGAGCATCAGTCAGGCTTTATGAGGAGCAGAGCCATGTCTTTTTTAGATGATTTTTTTAAAGATGCTTTGAAATGGGTTAGGCCAAGCATAGACCTGGTAGCTAGAGGTAGTGAATTCCAAAGTATAGAGGCAGAGTATGAATACAAAGAGTGACCAGGTTTTCTTGTGGGTTTTGAGATAGCTAAGAGATTTTTGTCTTCTGATCATAGGGATTGATTTGGTATGTAAGGTGTCATTAGACTGGCTAGTGCAGGGCAGGCAGTAGGCTTGAACATAAGGTTGAGCAAGGCGGATAGCTGAATAAAGACAAGTTGGTTGGGGAGTTCAAGCCAGTTTAATTCTAGGAGTGGTTTACAGTGGTGTGTGTGATATTTAGTTTGTGGCAAACTTTGCAACTTTGTTGTAGCACTGTTTCATCTTGTTTATGGTAGAAGTTTGTAAGTTAGGATAGGGGCACTGTAAAGAAGGGAGGGACGTAAAAATATTTTTGCAAGAGTAGTTTTGGTTGCTGCAGTAAAGAAATATTTGCTTCTCTATACGAGTCCCAGTTTTTGACGAGTTTTCTTTATATTTTGCTGTATATGGGGGTCGAATGAAAATGTATTTATTATTTATTTACATTTGTTTACCGGGTAATGTCCACTGGACAAGAAGTCCTTTTTCAGTGGAGACCTGGGGAGAAAAGCTCCAATGAACATAGTCATACAATAGCATAAACTGAGTCAGATATACAGAGATACAGGTATTATACAATAAAACAGTAAAAAAAACATAGACAATAGTGAGTAGCATACAATATAATTACAAGACAGTGCAAGTGTAGATATGATATAAACATTTAATTTCGTATGGAAAGTTTATTATCAATGATAACTCCTAGAAGTTTGGTTTCCTGCACTAATTCTATGACAGTGTTGTCAGATGCAAGGATGTTAAAATGATCAGTGACAGGGGAGGTATTCTTGGGATGAAAGAGCATTAGTTTTGTCTTCTTTGGATTAAGAAAGAGTTGGGCATTTCTTAGCCAGGATTTGAATGCAGGAAAGGACTGTTAAGTTTTTAAAAGTAGTCCTGGTAGTGACTGAGCAGTACAGATTATGGTGAAATCATCAGCATATTGAATGAGGGTCCCAGGGTGAGAGGCAGTGTGAAGGTTGTTTGTGAAAATGTTGAAGAGTAGCGGGTCCTGGATGGAGCCTTGAGGGACTCCATTAGTGTTGTGGAGAAAGGGTGAGTGTTCATTGGACCATTTCATTGCTTGTTTATGATCCTTGAGGTAGCTCTAAAACCATTTTACTGTGTTAAGTGAGAAAACTAAGTTAGACAGTATGTTTAATCGTAAGGGGTGAGACACTGTGTCAAAGGCCTTGGAGAGATCAAGGAATAATGAGGCTGTATAGTATCCTGCATCTCTGGCCTTGTTTATGGTGTCTGTAAAAGATAATAGAGCTGTAGCTGTGCTGTGGCTAGGTCAGAAGCCATGTTGGGTTTTGGATAAAAGATTGTTTTGCATTAGATATTCATTACCAGCTGATGGATACCCCTCTTGTGAATTTTGGATATGGGTGACAAGATGGAAATAGACGGAAATTGGATAGATCAAAAGAGTTGACTACTTTGTGGATGGGGGTGATGTGAGATTGTTTCCATATGGTAGGTACTTCTGATTCAGATAAAGACCTATTTATAAGGATACTGATTGGGCAGCCAGTCTGAGGTAGTGTGGTGAAAGATTATCAGCTGAGGTAAAGCAGGGTTTTAGTTTATGTATCAGTTTCTTAATGATGTCAGTAGGTATGGGCTGAAGTGAGAATGGGGTTTGTATGATATTTTATTGAGTATGGGGTAATTAATGACAGGCTTAGAAGTAGTTGCTGGTCTGGGGTTGGGGTTTGAATAGGCTGAAGGGGGGGGGTCCAGCATTAGGAATGTTAGTAGGTCTGATATTGATTTTATGACGTGCTTGTTAAAGTTTTTGGCTACTTGTGATGGAGGAGTATCAGGTGATAGGGTGTGGTGTCTATTTGTTTCAGGGTTAAGTAGAGAAGATATGGAGTGCCAACATTTATTGGGGTTGATTTTATGTTGGAGTTAGGCTGGGAATAATATGACTTCTTATCTCTGTTGATTAGTTTTGCCACTTTGTTACTCAGTGTTTTGAAAGCACTAGGAAGCCTTAAACTGATACAAGCACTCAACTCTCCTTGTTAATAAGGTGAAATGAATCATAGGCACTAAACATCCTATAATTCCAAAGTACCTTGCTAAGGTAAGGGAAAACAGCTCTTGTACTTTAAAAAAAATGCACCAAACCAGGCATGTCCAAGGATCAACTTCCGGTGATTTCTCCTGTCCACCTGGAGAATCTGGGCATACTGGGACAATGCAGCACTTGCCTCATATACACAGACATCCCTCTCCTCCTACCACACAACACTACAACCTCAGAGAGATGCACTTACATAGCCAAATTGGAAGCAAAGCTCTCTCCACCCAAGATTGTGAAGAGAAGAAGGTTAACACCCACACTACACCTCAAGCAACACATATTCTTTCTAAACCCACACCACCAACACCCTCACATAGCAACACTAAACCCTCATATGTGGAGGCCCTTAACAGCAACCTCCCCAAGCAACAATGGCCTCCAAAGCTGAAATGCAAACAAACACCAATCACAACCAAAGTGTCACATATCTCACAACACCAGTGTGCCACCCAACAACAGCCCCTAAGGCAAGACAACTAATCCAACATTATAGACATAGGTGACTCTATAGTCAGGCACACTGATGTCCTACTCACCAGGCTGAACAAGGAGAAAATTACAGTCAGCTGCCTGTTGGGTGCCAGGATCCGCCACATAATGCATGCACTCAAGTCACTCCACAACAAGTACAAATATGACTCTGTCATTGACCATGTTGGAGTGAATGACTTCAGATGTATCTACCTGGACTACATGAAAGTAGACATGGAAGAGCTCTTGGATCTTATGGCCCAACCAGATATGATCCTAGCCCTGAGTAGCATCCTGCTTTCGCCCAGAATGATGCCACAGTATAAGTGCAAAATGATTGACTTCACCAGTTGGCTAAGCCTCTGGTGTCATTCAAAGGGGATCTAGTATCTGTCTTCCTGGGACGACATGATCGACAGACCACGATGCTTTGCCAGAGATGGTCTGCAACTGTCGCCCCTGGGATTCAGGTTACTAGCTAAGGCTCTTGCCACCCCTATAGTGTCTTTTTTAGGCAAAGTTCAAAGGGCAAAACCACCAGAGTAACAGGTGCAAGCATGCAAAATCTGAAGGTTATGCTACTCAGTGCTAGAAGTCTAAACCTCAAAATGCACTCTCTCGAGGCAATCCTTAAAATGGAGAACATCGATATCTGTGCAGTAACTGAGAACTGGTTCAAGGCTCCAGAGAGCACCCCTGCAATACCAGGCTACAACTCTTACCAAACGTTTCAGCCACCAAACCAGGACCAAAACACTAAAGGTGGAGGAGTGTCCATATTCACCAAAGATATTCACACCACCAGGCTAGTTGCCCAACACAATGCGTCTGAAATTCTCCAGGTGCAACTAACACTAGGTAAGACTGCAATCCAAATTGTAGCTTGGTACAGATCCCCCACCATGCCCCAAGATTCTCACTACACCTTTCTAAACACACTGGAAAATATTAATATACAACCAAACACCCTAATACTGGGTGATTTCAACTACCCTGCCATTAACTGGGAAAACTAGTTGTGTACTAACACCTTTGCACAACAGTTCTTGGAATTCATAAATTCCAATGCCCTGGATCGACTAACCCATAGTCCCACCAGGGGCTCCAATATCCTAGACCTGGTCATTATCAACATGGGAAATCAATGCTACACACCTATGGCCAGCCCCTTGTTAGTCAGGTCTGACCATAAGCTAATCACCCTTGACATCCACATCTCTCCCCCACACCCAGTAAGGAAACCACCAAAAAAAACTTCTCAAAAACCAACTTCATGCTACTCACGTCAGAAGTGACAAACTTCATGTCACCCCATGCAGATAGGAACTGAAGATTCAACTGCTGAATACTACACTAAAGCACTGTACGAGCAGATGCACTCGTGCATGAATCGTGCCATCCCAAATATAACCAAGGCACTCTCCTCCA